>NW_022261979.1:13344481-13416981 GCF_002021735.2 Oncorhynchus kisutch
TGTGTCTCTGTCTCTCTGTGTCTCTGTCTGTGTCTGTCTCTCTGTGTCTCTGTCTGTGTCTCTGTCTGTGTCTCTGTCTCTGTCTCTGTCTGTGTCTGTGTCTGTGTCTCTGTCTGGTGTCTCTGTGTCTCTGTGTCTGTGTCTCTGTCTGTGTCTCTGTGTCTCTGTCTGTGTCTCTGTCTCTCTGTGTCTCTGTCTGTGTCTCTGTCTCTGTCTGTGTCTCTGTCTGTGTCTCTGTCTCTGTCTGTGTCTGTGTCTGTGTCTCTGTCTGTGTCTCTGTCTGTGTCTCTGTGTCTCTGTCTCTGTCTGTGTCTCTGTCTCTCTGTGTCTCTGTCTGTGTCTGTCTCTCTGTGTCTCTGTCTGTGTCTCTGTCTGTGTCTCTGTCTGTGTCTCTGTGTCTCTGTCTGTGTCTCTGTCTCTCTGTGTCTCTGTCTGTGTCTCTGTCTGTGTCTCTGTCTCTGTCTGTGTCTCTGTCTGTGTCTCTGTCTCTGTCTGTGTCTGTGTCTGTGTCTCTGTCTGTGTCTCTGTCTGTGTCTCTGTGTCTCTGTCTCTGTCTGTGTCTCTGTGTGTGTCTCTGTCTCTCTGTCTTGTCTCTGTCTGTCTCTGTCTGTGTCTCTCTGTGTCTCTTTCTGTGTCTCTGTCTCTCTGTGTCTCTGTGTCTCTGTGTCTCTGTCTCTGTGTGTGTCTCTGTGTCTGTGTCTCTGTCTGTGTGTCTGTGTCTCTGTGTCTCTGTGTCTGTGTCTCTGTCTGTGTCTCTGTGTCTCTGTCTCTCTGTGTCTCTGTCTGTGTCTCTGTCTCTCTGTGTCTCTGTCTGTGTCTCTGTCTCTCTGTGTCTCTGTCTGTGTCTCTGTCTGTGTCTCTGTCTCTGTCTGTGTCTGTGTCTGTGTCTCTGTCTGTGTCTCTGTCTGTGTCTCTGTGTCTCTGTCTCTGTCTGTGTCTCTGTCTCTGTCTGTGTCTCTTTCTGTGTCTCTGTGTCTCTGTGTCTGTGTCTCTGTCTGTGTCTCTGTGTCTCTGTCTGTGTCTCTCTGTGTCTCTGTCTGTGTCTCTGTCTGTGTCTCTGTCTCTGTCTGTGTCTGTGTCTGTGTCTGTGTCTGTGTCTCTGTTCTCTGTCTGTGTCTCTGTGTCTCTGTCTCTGTCTGTGTCTCTGTCTGTGTCTCTGTCTGTGTCTCTTTCTGTGTCTCTGTCTGTGTCTCTGTCTGTGGGTCTGTCTCTGTGTCTCTGTGTCTCTGTGTCTCTGTGTCTCTGTCTGTGTCTCTGTCTGTGTCTCTCTGTGTCTCTTTCTGTGTCTCTGTCTGTGTCTCTGTCTGTGTCTCTGTGTGTCTGTGTCTGTGTCTCTGTCTGTGTCTCTGTGTCTCTGTCTGTCTCTCTGTGTGTGTCTCTGTCTCTCTGTCTCTGTCTGTGTCTCTGTCTGTGTCTCTCTGTGTCTCTTTCTGTGTCTCTGTCTCTCTGTGTCTCTGTGTCTCTGTGTCTCTGTGTGTGTCTCTGTGTCTGTGTCTCTGTCTGTGTGTCTGTGTCTCTGTGTCTCTGTGTCTGTGTCTCTGTCTCTCTGTGTCTCTGTGTCTGTGTCTGTGTCTCTGTCTCTCTGTGTCTCTGTCCTGTGTCTCTGTCTCTCTGTGTCTCTGTCTGTGTCTCTGTCTCTCTGTGTCTCTGTCTGTGGTCTCTGTCTCTGTCTGTGTCTGTGTCTGTGTCTCTGTCTGTGTCTCTGTCTGTGTCTCTGTCTGTGTCTCTGTGTCTCTGTCTCTGTCTGTGTCTCTGTCTGTGTCTCTTTCTGTGTCTCTGTGTCTCTGTCTCTGTCTGTGTCTCTGTGTCTCTGTCTGTCTCTCTGTGTCTCTGTCTGTGTCTCTGTCTCTCTGTGTCTCTGTCTGTGTCTCTGTCTCTCTGTGTCTCTGTCTGTGTCTGTGTCTGTCTGTGTCTGTGTCTCTGTCTGTGTCTCTGTCTGTGTCTCTGTCTGTGTCTCTGTCTGTGTCTCTGTCTGTGTCTCTTTCTGTGTCTCTGTGTCTCTGTCTGTGGGTCTGTCTCTGTGTCTCTGTGTCTCTGTGTCTTTGTGTCTCTGTGTCTCTGTCTGTGTCTCTGTGTCTCTGTCTCTCTGTGTCTCTGTCTGTGTCTCTGTCTGTGTCTGTCTCTGTGTCTCTGTCTGTGTCTCTCTGTGTCTCTTTCTGTGTCTCTGTCTGTGTCTCTGTCTGTGTCTCTGTCTGTGTCTCTCTGTGTCTCTGTCTGTGTCTCTGTCTGTGTCTCTGTGTGTCTGTGTCTGTGTCTCTGTCTGTGTCTCTGTGTCTCTGTCTGTCTCTCTGTGTCTCTGTCTGTGTCTCTCTGTGTCTCTGTCTGTGTCTCTGTCTGTGTCTCTGTGTCCCTGTCTGTGTCTCTGTGTCTCTCTCTGTGTCTCTGTGTCTCTGTCTGTGTCTCTCTCTGTGTCTCTGTGTCTCTCTCTGTGTCTCTGTCTCTGTGTCTCTCTCTGTGTCTCTGTCTGTGTCTCTGTCTGTGTCTCTGTCTGTGTCTCTGTCTGTGTCTCTTTCTGTGTCTCTGTGTCTCTGTCTGTGTGTCTGTCTCTGTGTCTCTGTCTCTGTCTGTGTCTCTGTCTGTGTCTGTGTCCTGTGTCTCTGTGTCTCTGTTGTCTCTGTGTCTCTGTGTCTCTGTCTGTGTCTCTGTGTCTCTGTGTCTCTGTCTGTGTCTCTGTGTCTCTGTGTCCAGCATAAAAGCAAAGGAGCCTGTATGATATGAGACGGTTGAATAGACCCTCACACCCTCTCTCTCTTTCTCTGCTCTCTCTTTAGGTCTCCCTCTTTACCCCCACACCCTCTCTCTGCTCTCTCTTTTAGTCTCCCTCTTTATCCCACACCCTCTCTCTGCTCTCTCTTTTAGTCTCCCTCTTTATCCCCACACCCTCTCTCTGCTCTCTCTTTTAGTCTCCCTCTTTACCTTCCTCTCTCTGCTCTCTCTTTTAGTCTCCCTCTTTACCTTCCTCTCTCTGCTCTCTCTTTTAGTCTCCCTCTTTACCCCCACACCCTCTCTCTGCTCTCTCTTTTAGTCTCCCTCTTTATCCCCACACCCTCTCTCTGCTCTCTCTTTTAGTCTCCCTCTTTACCTTCCTCTCTCTGCTCTCTCTTTAGTCTCCCTCTTTACCTTCCTCTCTCTGCTCTCTCTTTTAGTCTCCCTCTTTACCTTCCTCTCTCTGCTCTCTCTTTTAGTCTCCCTCTTTACCTTCCTCTCTCTGCTCTCTCTTTTAGTCTCCCTCTTTACCTTCCTCTCTCTGCTCTCTCTTTTAGTCTCCCTCTTTACCCCCACACCCTCTCTCTGCTCTCTCTTTTAGTCTCCCTCTTTACCTTCCTCTCTCTGCTCTCTCTTTTAGTCTCCCTCTTTACCCCCACACCCTCTCTCTGCTCTCTCTTTTAGTCTCCCTCTTTATCCCCACACCCTCTCTCTGCTCTCTATTAGTCTCCCTCTTTATCCCCACACCCTCTCTCTGCTCTCTCTTAGTCTCCCTCTTTATCCCCACACCCTCTCTCTGCTCTCTCTTTTAGTCTCCCTCTTTATCCCCACACCCTCTCTCTGCTCTCTCTTTTAGTCTCCCTCTTTATCCCCACACCCTCTCTCTGCTCTCTCTTTTAGTCTCCCTCTTTATCCCCACACCCTCTCTCTGCTCTCTCTTTTAGTCTCCCTCTTTATCTTCACACCCTCTCTCTCTTTTAGTCTCTCTCTTTGCTTTCTCGCTCTCTCTGCTCTCTCTCTCTCTCTCTCTTTCACTCTCCGTGGAATGATGGTGAGGGGAACCTGTTTCCTAGGGAACGGAGACGGAGCAGCAGTGTAACAGTAATGTATTGTCCTCTGCTGGGTCTGATGGTATTGAGAAAGGAAAGAATCTCTGACACACAGACTGACCTACCTCTCACAATACAGACACATACCTCTCTCTCTTTCACAATGTAGAGACTTACCTCTCTGACAAACAGATTTACTATCAGCGGTCTAGAGGAGGATGAGCTGTCCAATCAGCAGTCTAGAGGAGGATGAGCTGTCCAATCAGCAGTCTAGAGGAGGATGAGCTGTCCAATCAGCAGTCTAGAGGAGGATGAGCTGTCCAATCAGCAGTCTAGAGGAGGATGAGCTGGCCAATCAGCAGTCTAGAGGAGGATGAGCTGGCCAATCAGCAGTCTAGAGGAGGATGAGCTGGCCAATCAGCAGTCTAGAGAAGGATGAGCTGTCCAATCAGCGGTCAGACAGACAGACAGACAGACAGACAGAGTAGAGGCTGAGGTCTGGGGATAGATAGCAGAGACAGACAGACAGACAGACAGACAGACAGACAGACAGACAGACAGACAGACAGACAGACAGACAGACAGACAGACAGACAGACAGACAGACAGACAGACAGACAGACAGACAGACAGACAGACAGACAGACAGACAGAGTAGAGGCTGAGGTCTGGGGATAGATAGCAGAGACAGACAGACAGACAGACAGACAGACAGACAGACAGACAGACAGACAGACAGACAGACAGACAGACAGACAGACAGACAGACAGACAGACAGACAGACAGACAGACAGACAGACAGACAGACAGAGTAGAGGCTGAGGTCTGGGGATAGATAGCAGAGACAAGACAGACAGACAGACAGACAGACAGACAGACAGACAGACAGACAGACAGACAGACAGACAGACAGACAGACAGACAGACAGACAGACAGACAGACAGACAGACAGACAGACAGACAGAGTAGAGGCTGAGGTCTGGGGATAGATAGCAGAGACAGACAGACAGACAGACAGACAGACAGACAGACAGACAGACAGACAGACAGACAGACAGACAGACAGACAGACAGAGTAGAGGCTGAGGTCTGGGGATAGATAGCAGAGACAGACAGACAGACAGACAGACAGACAGACAGACAGACAGACAGACAGACAGACAGACAGACAGACAGACAGACAGACAGACAGACAGAGTAGGGGCTGAGGATCAACATGACAGACAGACAGACAGACAGACAGACAGACAGAGTAGGGGCTGAGGATCAACATGACAGACAGACAGAGTAGGGGCTGAGGGCTGAGGATCAACATGACAGACAGACAGACAGACAGAGTAGGGGCTGAGGATCAACATGACAGACAGACAGAGTAGGGGCTGAGGGCTGAGGATCAACATGACAGACAGACAGACAGAGTAGGGGCTGAGGGCTGAGGATCAACATGACAGACAGACAGAGTAGGGGCTGAGGGCTGAGGATCAACATGACAGACAGACAGACAGACAGACAGAGTAGGGGCTGAGGATCAACATGACAGACAGACAGAGTAGGGGCTGAGGGCTGAGGATCAACATGACAGACAGACAGACAGAGTAGGGGCTGAGGGCTGAGGATCAACATGACAGACAGACAGACAGAGTAGGGGCTGAGGATCAACATGACAGACAGACAGACAGAGTAGGTGCTGAGGATCAACATGACAGACAGACAGACAGAGTAGGGGCTGAGGATCAACATGACAGACAGACAGAGTAGGGGCTGAGGGCTGAGGATCAACATGACAGACAGACAGACAGACAGAGTAGGGGCTGAGGATCAACATGACAGACAGACAGAGTAGGGGCTGAGGGCTGAGGATCAACATGACAGACAGACAGACAGAGTAGGGGCTGAGGGCTGAGGATCAACATGACAGACAGACAGACAGAGTAGGGGCTGAGGATCAACATGACAGACAGACAGACGGAGTAGGGGCTGAGGATCAACATGACAGACAGACAGACAGAGTAGGGGCTGAGGGCTGAGGATCAACATGACAGACAGACAGACAGAGTAGGGGCTGAGGATCAACATGACAGACAGACAGAGTAGGGGCTGAGGGCTGAGGATCAACATGACAGACAGACAGACAGAGTAGGGGCTGAGGGCTGAGGATCAACATGACAGACAGACAGACAGAGTAGGGGCTGAGGATCAACATGACAGACAGACAGACAGACAGACAGACAGACAGACAGACAGACAGACAGACAGACAGACAGACAGACAGACAGACAGACAGACAGACAGAGTAGGGGCTGAGGGCTGAGGATCAACATGACAGACAGACAGAGTAGGGGCTGAGGATCAACATGACAGACAGACAGACAGACAGACAGACAGACAGACAGACAGACAGACAGACAGAGTAGGGGCTGAGGATCAACATGACAGACAGACAGACAGACAGACAGACAGACAGACAGAGTAGGGGCTGAGGATCAACATGACAGACAGACAGACAGACAGACAGACAGACAGACAGACAGACAGACAGACAGACAGACAGACAGACAGACAGACAGACAGACAGACAGACAGACAGACAGACAGACAGACAGACTGATTCTCTCTTCATAACGTTAAAGGCTTTTCTATCAATCCTTTATAACTTCTCTTACTTTCCCCTTCAGAAACGTGATCAATCAGCTTCGTGATCAATCAGTTTCACGATCAATCAGTTTCATGATCAATCAGTTTCACGATCAATCCGTTTCACGATCAATCAGTTTCATGATCAATCAGTTTCAGGATCAATCCGTTTCAGGATCAATCAGTTTCAGGATCAATCAGTTTGATCAATCAGTTTCATGATCAATCAGTTTGATCAATCAGCTTCATGATCAGCTGTATAATAATGTTATTCCCTCATCGTTTTATGTTGCTTAATGCTGTTTTATGTTGTTTAATGCTCTGTATAATTCTCTAATGGCAGCCTGGTTATTCTCTAATGACAGCCTGGTTATTCTCTAATGGCAGCCTGGTTATTCTCTAATGGCAGCCTGGTTATTCTCTAATGACAGCCTGGTTATTCTCTAATGACAGCCTGGTTATTCTCTAATGACAGCCTGGTTATTCTCTAATGACAGCCTGGTTATTCTCTAATGACGGCCTGGTTATTCTCTAATGACAGCCTGGTTATTCTCTAATGACGGCCTGGTTATTCTCTAATGACGGCCTGGTTATTCTCTAATGACAGCCTGGTTATTCTCTAATGACGGCCTGGTTATTCTCTAATGACAGCCTGGTTATTCTCTAATGACAGCCTGGTTATTCTCTAATGACAGCCTGGTTATTCTCTAATGACAGCCTGGTTATTCTCTAATGACAGCCTGGTTATTCTCTAATGACAGCCTGGTTATTCTCTAATGACAGCCTGGTTATTCTCTAATGACAGCCTGGTTATTCTCTAATGACAGCCTGGTTATTCTCTAATGGCAGCCTGGTTATTCTCTAATGACAGCCTGGTTATTCTCTAATGACAGCCTGGTTATTCTCTAATGGCAGCCTGGTTATTCTCTAATGACAGCCTGGTTATTCTCTAATGACAGCCTGGTTATTCTCTAATGACAGCCTGGTTATTCTCTAATGACGGCCTGGTTATTCTCTAATGACGGCCTGGTTATTCTCTACTGACAACCTGGTTATTCTCTAATGACGGCCTGGTTATTCTCTAATGACAGCCTGGTTATTCTCTAATGACGGCCTGGTTATTCTCTAATGACGGCCTGGTTATTCTCTAATGACAGCCTGGTTATTCTCTAATGACGGCCTGGTTATTCTCTAATGACAGCCTGGTTATTCTCTAATGACAGCCTGGTTATTCTCTACTGACAACCTGGTTATTCTCTAATGACAGCCTGGTTATTCTCTAATGACAGCCTGGTTATTCTCTAATGACAGCCTGGTTATTCTCTAATGACGGCCTGGTTATTCTCTAATGACAGCCTGGTTATTCTCTAATGACAGCCTGGTTATTCTCTAATGACAGCCTGGTTATTCTCTAATGACATCCTGGTTATTCTCTAATGACGGCCTGGTTATTCTCTAATGACAGCCTGGTTATTCTCTAATGACGGCCTGGTTATTCTCTAATGACAGCCTGGTTATTCTCTACTGACAACCTGGTTATTCTCTAATGACGGCCTGGTTATTCTCTAATGACAGCCTGGTTATTCTCTAATGACAGCCTGGTTATTCTCTAATGACGGCCTGGTTATTCTCTAATGACAGCCTGGTTATTCTCTAATGACGGCCTGGTTATTCTCTAATGACAGCCTGGTTATTCTCTAATGACAGCCTGGTTATTCTCTAATGACAGCCTGGTTATTCTCTAATGACAGCCTGGTTATTCTCTAATGACAGCCTGGTTATTCTCTAATGACGGCCTGGTTATTCTCTAATGACAGCCTGGTTATTCTCTAATGACAGCCTGGTTATTCTCTAATGACAGCCTGGTTATTCTCTAATGACGGCCTGGTTATTCTCTAATGACAGCCTGGTTATTCTCTAATGACAGCCTGGTTATTCTCTAATGACAGCCTGGTTATTCTCTACTGACAACCTGGTTATTATCTACTGACAGCCTGGTTATTCTCTAATGACAGCCTGGTTATTCTCTAATGACAGCCTGGTTATTCTCTAATGGCAGCCTGGTTATTCTCTAATGACGGCCTGGTTATTCTCTAATGACGGCCTGGTTAGTCTCTAATGACAGCCTGGTTATTCTCTAATGACAGCCTGGTTATTCTCTAATGACAGCCTGGTTATTCTCTAATGACAGCCTGGTTATTCTCTATTCTCGTTATTCTCTGCGGTGAGGGGAGCCAGCTAATTGGATACGCTTGTCCAACCATACCTCTAGTCTCCACTCTGTCATCCTCACTGCACTCCTGTCCTATACAGCAGCAGCGTTGGGGTCAGTTCCAATTCTCTTTAATGCTTCTCAATGAGGAACATTTGCAATTGAATTTGAAATTTGCTTTACTTTTCTGGATTTGACTGGAACTGAAATGGAACTGACCCCAAGTCCTGTACAGCCGGTTATTACCATAGAAACAGACGCTTCGTACATTTCAGTTGTGTTCCCCCTTGTTCCGTTTGGGTGAGAAAAGACTTCAACACAACACCCAGCTAGACACCCAGCTAGCCACCCACCCAGCTAGACACCCAGCTAGCCACCCAGCCAGCCACCCAGCTAGCCACCCAGCCAGCCACCCAGCTAGCCACCCAGCTAGCCACCCAGCTAGCCACCCAGCCAGCCACCCAGCTAGCCACCCAGCTGGTTGCAGCCAGCCACCCACCCACCCAGCCAGCCACCCAGCTAGCCACCCAGCTAGCCACCCACCCAGCCAGCCAGCCACCCAGCCAGCCACCCAGCCAGCTACCCAGCCAGCCACCCAGCTAGCCACCCAGCCAACCACCCAGCTAGCCACCCAGCCAGCCAGCCACCCAGCCAGCTACCCAGCCAGCCAGCCACCCAGCCACCCACCCACCCAGCCAGCCACCCTGCTAGCCACCCAGCCAGCCACCCAGCCAGCCAGCCAGCCACCCAGCCAGCCAGCCAGCCAGCCAGTCAGCCAGCCAGCCAGCCAGCCAGCCAGCCACCCAGCTAGCCACCCAGCCAGCCAGCCACCCAGCTAGCCACCCAGTCAGCCAGCCAGCCACCCAGCTAGCCAGCCAGCCACCCAGCTAGCCACCCAGCTAGCCACCCAGCTAGCCAGCCAGCCACCCAGCCAGCCAGCCAACCACCCACCCACCCAGCTAGCCACCCAGCCAGCCACCCAGCCAGCCACCCAGCCAGCCAGCCAGCTACCCAGCCAGCCACCCAGCTAGCCACCCAGCCAGCCACCCAGCTAGCCACCCAGCTAGCCACCCAGCCAGCCAGCCACCCAGCCAGCCAGCCAGCCAGCCAGCCACCCAGCTAGCCACCCAGCTAGCCACCCAGCCAGCCAGCCACCCAGCCAGCTACCCAGCTAGCCACCCAGCTAGCCACCCAGCTAGCCACCCAGCCAGCCAGCTACCCAGCCAGCCACCCAGCTAGCCACCCAGCCAGCCACCCAGCTAGCCACCCAGCCAGCCAGCTGTAACAATTGTGAAGTAAAGCAATCTACTGCTTTTTCCTTTATGTGAAGATAGAAAGACTGAAACCCTGCCAGTGCTTGGAACTTTGTCTGCATTCCAAATAGGGTGCCATTTGGGACACAGTCTTTGTGTTATTATGATGCGATCCACCCTGGCCCCTGGTCTCCAGCGAGCTCTAGGACCGTTCCAAATAACACCATATTCTCTACTTAGTGTCTTTGGGCCCTGGTCAAAAGTAGTGCACATAATAGAGAATAGGGTGTCATGTGGGATGCAGTCTCAGACTGCAGCAGGTGGAATGACACAGCAGAACAGAGTTATGCTACTGCCTTTAGAGCAGTCAGAGGCTCTGGCTACAGATCAGACTGGCTGCAGATCAGACTGGCTACAGATCAGACTGGCTGCAGATCAGACTGGCTGCAGATCAGACTGGCTGCAGATCAGACTGGCTACAGATCAGACTGGCTACAGATCAGACTGGTTGCAGATCAGACTGGCTGCAGATCAGACTGGTTGCAGATCAGACTGGCTACAGATCAGACTGGCTACAGGTCAGACTGGTTGCAGATCAGACTGGCTACAGATCAGACTGGTTGCAGATCAGACTGGCTGCAGATCAGACTGGTTGCATATCAGACTGGCTGCAGATCAGACTGGCTGCAGATCAGACTGGCTGCAGATCAGACTGGCTGCAGATTAGACTGGCTGCAGATCAGACTGGCTACAGATCAGACTGGCTGCAGATCAGAAAAGCTGCAGATCAGACTGGCTGCAGATCAGACTGGTTGCAGATCAGACTGGCTGCAGATCAGACTGGCTACAGATCAGACTGGCTGCAGATCAGACTGGCTGCAGATCAGACTGGCTACAGATCAGACTGGCTACAGATCAGACTGGCTGCAGATCAGACTGGTTACAGATCAGACTGGTTGCAGATTAGACTGGCTGCAGATCAGACTGGTTGCAGATCAGACTGGCTGCAGCTGGGTCTCCAGGAACAGTTGACTCTGTAGAGAGGTAATCACAGAAACTACTATGCTACTATGCTGAATGGCATCCACCCACCTCACTCTGTCTGGAGTCAGAATGTGTCTCCTGGCTGAATCTCCTGGCTGAATGTCCTGGCTGAATCTCCTGGCTGAATGTCCTGGCTGAATGTCCTGGCTGAATGTCCTGGCTGAAAGGGTAAAAGCTTTGCCAGCTGAGTTTTCTGCTCTGGTCCCCTGATGTGAATGAGATCTCTCAGCCTGGACGTTAAACATTGTTCTGTTCCATCTGCTCTGGTCCCCTGATGTGAATGAGATCTCTCAGCCTGGACATTAAACATAGTTCTGGTTCCATCTGCTCTGGTCCCCTGATGTGAATGAGATCTCTCAGCCTGGACGTTAAACATTGTTCTGGTTCCATCTGCTCTGGTCCCCTGATGTGAATGAGATCTCTCAGCCTGGACGTTAAACATAGTTCTGGTTCCATCTGCTCTGTTCCCCTGATGTGAATAAGATCTCTCAGCCTGGATGTTAAACATTGTTCTGGTTCCATCTGCTCTGGTCCCCTGATGTGAATGAGATCTCTCAGCCTGGACGTTAAACATAGTTCTGGTTCCATCTGCTCTGTTCCCCTGATGTGAATGAGATCTCAGACTCAGGCTGCCCCTGTTCCCCTGGGTGAATACGATCTCAGACTCAGACTACCCCTGTTCCCCTGGGTGAATGAGATCTCAGACTCAGGCTGCCCCTGTTCCCCTGGGTGAATAAGATCTGAGACTCAGGCTACCCCTGTGCCCCTGGGTGAATGAGATCTCAGACTCAGGCTACCCCTGTGCCCCTGGGTGAATGAGATCTCAGACTCGGGCTACCCCTGTTTCCCTGGGTGAATGAGATCTCAGACTCAGGCTACCCCTGTTCCCCTGGGTGAATGAGATATCAGATTCAGGCTGCCCCTGGGTGAATGATATCTCAGACTCAGGCTACCCCTGTGCCCCTGGGTGAATGAGATATCAGATTCAGGCTGCCCCTGTGTGAATGAGATCTCAGACTCAAGCTACCCCTGGGTGAATGAGATCTCAGACTCAGGCTGCCCCTGTTCCCCTGGGTGAATGAGATCTCAGACTCAGGCTGCCCCTGTTCCCCTGGGTGAATGAGATCTCAGACTCAGGCTGCCCCTGGGTGAATGAGATCTCAGACTCAGGCTTCCCCTGTTCCCCTGGGTGAATGAGATCTCAGACTCAGGCTGCCCCTGTTCCCCTGGGTGAATGAGATCTCAGACTCAGGCTTCCCCTGTTCCCCTGGGTGAATGAGATCTCAGACTCAGGCTTCCCCTGTGCCCCTGGGTGAATGAGATCTCAGACTCAGGCTGCCCCTGTGCCCCTGGGGGAGGGGAGGGGAGGTGAGGAGAAGAGCAGCTCTACCTGCAGTCTAACATTGAGGTGTAGCCTCTCCTCTCCTTGGCTCACGACCCTGATTTAACTTCCCTCTTCTCCTGCTGCTATTTGACCTGTTTGATCATGAACTGCAGTTTTAGCAGAATACACAATGTCCTTCATCTCCAATGGGTAACTGGCCGGAGTCAGCAGAGACACACCATAAATAGATGCTACTGCCTCATTCACATGACCAGAGTTGTCTCCTTGGCTTAGCCTGTATTCGCTGGGAGGGTAGAGGAGAGGAGAGCAGAGCAGAGGAGGGGAGGGGAGGGCAGAGGAGGGAGAGGAGAGCAGAGGAGGGGAGGGGAGGGCAGAGGAGGGAGAGGAGAGGAGAGGAGAGGAGAGGAGAGGAGAGGAGAGGAGAGGAGAGGAGAGGAGAGGAGAGGAGAGGAGAGGAGGGGAGGGGAGGGGAGGGGAGAGGAGAGGAGAGGAGGGAGGGGAGGGGAGGGAGAGGAGAGGAGAGGAGAGGAGAGGAGAGGAGAGGAGAGGAGAGGAGAGGAGAGGAGAGGAGAGGAGAGGAGAGGAGAGGAGAGGAGAGGAGGGGAGGGGAGGGGGAGGGGAGGGAGAGGAGGGGAGGGGAGGGGAGGGGAGAGGAGAGAACTATAAGTTCCTTCTCCCTGCTCTGCCACCAAGTGTTGAAGGGGTCAAATCCATTTCAATTCAGTGTCATTGAAAAGCGATGCCAGTACTGCTGAGTAACTGTGTAAACATGACTTCTCAGGATGGTAGTGAGACTTTAGTGTTGTTTCAGTCTGTCTCCACGTTGTCCTGTCTAGTTAATGTTTCAGTCTGTATCCACGTTGTCCTGTCTTGTTAATGTTTCAGTCTGTATCCACGTTGTCCTGTCTAGTTAATGTTTCATTCTGTCTCCCCTTTGTCCTGTCTAGTTAATGTTTCAGTCTGTCTCCACTTTGTCCTGTCTAGTTAATGCTTCAGTCTGTCTCCACGTTGTCCTGTTTAGTTAATGTTTCAGTCCGTTTCCACTTTGTCCTGTCTAGTTAATGTTTCAGTCTGTTTCCACGTTGTCCTGTCTTGTTAATGTTTCAGTCTGTCTCCACGTTGTCCTGTCTAGTTAATGTTTCAGTCTGTTTCCACGTTGTCCTGTCTAGTTAATGTTTCAGTCTGTCTCCACGTTGTCCTGTCTAGTTAATGTTTCAGTCTGTATCCACGTTGTCCTGTCTTGTTAATGTTTCAGTCTGTATCCACGTTGTCCTGTCTAGTTAATGTTTCATTCTGTCTCCCCTTTGTCCTGTCTAGTTAATGTTTCAGTCTGTCTCCACTTTGTCCTGTCTAGTTAATGCTTCAGTCTGTCTCCACGTTGTCCTGTTTAGTTAATGTTTCAGTCCGTTTCCACTTTGTCCTGTCTAGTTAATGTTTCAGTCTGTTTCCACGTTGTCCTGTCTTGTTAATGTTTCAGTCTGTCTCCACGTTGTCCTGTCTAGTTAATGTTTCAGTCTGTTTCCACGTTGTCCTGTCTAGTTAATGTTTCAGTCTGTCTCCACGTTGTCCTGTCTAGTTAATGTTTCAGTCTGTTTCCACGTTGTCCTGTCTAGTTAATGTTTCAGTCTGTTTCCATGTCGTCCTGTCTAGTTAATGTTTCAGTCTGTCTCCACGTTGTCCTGTCTAGTTAATGTTTCAGTCAGTTTCCACGTTGTCCTGTCTAGTTAATGTTTCAGTCTGTTTCCACTTTGTCCTGTCTTGTTAATGTTTCAGTCTGTTTCCACATTGTCCTGTCTAGTTAATGTTTCAGTCTGTGTCCACGTTGTCCTGTCTAGTTAATGTTTCAGTCTGTGTCCACGTTGTCCTGTCTAGTTAATGGTTCAGTCTGTCTCCACGTTGTCCTGTCTAGTTAATGGTTCAGTCTGTCTCCATGTTGTCCTGTCTAGTTAATGTTTCAGTCTGTCTCCACGTTGTCCTGTCTAGTTAATGGTTCAGTCTGTCTCCACGTTGTCCTGTCTAGTTAATGTTTCAGTCTGTGTCCACGTTGTCCTGTCTAGTTAATGTTTCAGTCTGTTTCCACGTTGTCCTGTCTAGTTAATGGTTCAGTCTGTCTCCACGTTGTCCTGTCTAGTTAATGTTTCAGTCTGTCTCCACGTTGTCCTGTCTAGTTAATGTTTCAGTCTGTCTCCACGTTGTCCTGTCTAGTTAATGTTTCAGTCTGTCTCCACGTTGTCCTGTCTAGTTAATGTTTCAGTCTGTCTCCACGTTGTCCTGTCTAGTTAATGGTTCAGTCTGTCTCCACGTTGTCCTGTCTAGTTAATGTTTCAGTCTGTCTCCACGTTGTCCTGTCTAGTTAATGTTTCAGTCTGTCTCCACGTTGTCCTGTCTAGTTAATGTTTCAGTCTGTCTCCACGTTGTCCTGTCTAGTTAATGTTTCAGTCTGTCTCCACGTTGTCCTGTCCTGCTTATTCTTCATGCACAAACGCATTTCCAACCTTTTAGTCCATTTAATGTTTGTTTGGATATGAAAGTAGAAATATCAGAATTCATAAAAACATGAGTGATTATTAAAAGAAAGTCCGTTTGAGAGCTTCATTCTCATAAACACTGAGTCATAATGTGTCTTAATTAACTGAAGTGACTCATAGCCGTCTAGAGAAAGCTTCTTAACTTGGAGAGTTAAAATGGCACTTGGTTGAGACGGAACATTCCACAGGGAAATATTTGAGGGCGTTTTATTTGAGGTCAGGTGCTTTGGTCCTATATAAGGCCTTGGCCTATAGAGTCTCTTCTTCTGCCTTTGATCCTATATAAGGCCTTGGCCTATAGAGTATCTTCTTCTGCCTTTGGTCCTATATAAGGCCTTGGCCTATAGAGTCTCTCCTTCTGCCTTTGGTCCTATATAAGGCCTTGGCCTATAGAGTCTCTCCTCCTGCCTTTGGTCCTATATAAGGCCTTGGCCTATAGAGTCTCTTCTTCTGCCTTTGGTCCTTTATAAGGCCTTGGCCTATAGAGTCTCTTCTTCTGCCTTTGGTCCTATATAAGGCCTATAGACTCTCTTCTCCTGCCTTGGCCTATAGAGTCTCTCCTCCTGCCTTGGCCTATAGAGTCTCTTCTCCTGCCTTGGCCTATAGAGTCTCTTCTCCTGCCTTGGCCTATAGAGTCTCTTCTCCTGCCTTGGCCTATAGAGTCTCTTCTCCTGCCTTGGGAATATAGAGTCTCTTCTCCTGCCTTGGCCTATAGAGTCTCTTCTCCTGCCTTGGCCTATAGAGTCTCTTCTCCTGCCTTGGCCTATAGAGTCTCTCCTCCTGCCTTGGCCTATAGAGTCTCTTCTCCTGCCTTGGCCTATAGAGTCTCTTCTCCTGCCTTGGCCTATAGAGTCTCTTCTCCTGCCTTGGCCTATAGAGTCTCTTCTCCTGCCTTGGCCTATAGAGTCTCTGCTCCTGCCTTGGCCTATAGAGTCTCTCTTCCTACCTTGGCCTATAGAGTCTCTTCTCCTGCCTTGGCCTATAGAGTCTCTTCTCCTGCCTTGGCCTATAGAGTCTCTTCTCCTGCCTTGGCCTATAGAGTCTCTTCTCCTGCCTTGGCCTATAGAGTCTCTTCTCCTGCCTTGGCCTATAGACTCTCTTCTCCTGCCTTGGCCTATAGAGTCTCTTCTCCTGCCTTGGCCTATAGAGTCTCTTCTCCTGCCTTGGCCTATAGAGTCTCTTCTCCTGCCTTGGCCTATAGAGTCTCTTCCCCTGCCTTGGCCTATAGAGTCTCTTCTCCTGCCTTGGCCTATAGAGTCTCTTCTCCTGCCTTGGCCTATAGAGTCTCTTCTCCTGCCTTGGCCTATAGAGTCTCTCCTCCTGCCTTGGCCTATAGAGTCTCTTCTTCTGCCTGGACGTGAATGTGATGTGGGGTCAACTGACTGCCGTGTGGAATTGTGTTTAACACTATGAAACTTCTTCTGCTGTCGAAACTGGAAGACAAGTGTTGATTATAGAAATGTAGCATCTCTCTCTCTTTCTCTCGTTCTCTCTCTGTCTGTCTGTCTGTCTCTCTCTCTCTCTCTCTCTCTCTCTCTCTCTCTCTCTCTCTCTCTGTCTCTCTCTCTCTCTCTCTCTGTCTCTCTCTCTCTCTCTCTCTCTCTCTCTGTGTCTCTCTCTCTCTCTCTCTCTGTGTCTCTCTCTCTCTCTCTCTCTCTCTCTCTCTCTCTCTGTGTCTCTCTCTCTCTCTCTCTCTCTGTGTCTCTCTCTCTCTCTCTGTGTCTCTCTCTCTCTCTCTCTTGTGTCTCTCTCTCTCTCTGTGTCTCTCTCTCTCTCTCTCTGTGTCTCTCTCTGTGTCTCTCTCTCTCTCTGTGTCTCTCTCTCTCTCTCTGTGTTCTCCTCTCTTCTCTCTCTCCTTTCTCTCTCTTCTCTCTCTCTCTGTTCTCTCTCTCTCTCTCTGCTCTCTCTGTGTCTCTCTTCTCTCTCTCTCTCCTCTCCTCTCTCTCTCTCTCTCTCTCTCTCTCTCTGTTCTCTCTCTCTCTCTTGTGTCTCTCTCTCACTCTCTCTGTCTGTCTGCCTCTCTCTCTGTCTCTCTCTGCCTCTCTTTCTCTCTCTGTTCTGTCTGTCTGTCTGTGTCTCTCTCTGTCTCTCTCCTCTGTCTCTCTCTCTCTCTCTTTTGATTTGATTTGATTTTGACACACACACCCAACACACTAAACAGCCTGGAGACGAAACAATGACAATGATGCTGCAAGCTTGAATAGTCTCATCGTTAGCTACACTGTCATTAGTTTTAGGGCCATAAATACAAGACTCAGGAACATTTGGTACAATGTCTGCCTGCCTTACTGCCTTATCGCCTTACTGCCTTACTGCCTTATTGCCTTATTGCCTTACTGCCTTATTGCCTTACTGCCTTATTGCCTTACTGCCTTATTGCCTTATTGCCTTACTGCCTTATTGCCTTACTGCCTTATTGCCTTATCGCCTTACTGCCTTACTGCCTTATTGCCTTAATGCCTTACTGCCTTATTGCCTTAATGCCTTATTGCCTTACTGCCTTATTGCCTTACTGCCTTACTGCCTTATTGCCTTATTACCTTACTGCCTTAATGCCTTATTACCTTAATGCCTTGTTACCTTACTGCCTCACTGCCTTATTACCTTACTGCCTCAATACCTTACTGCCTTATTACCTTACTGCCAAACTGGGTAGTAAGTGCTATCATGTGTAGAGGAAACCAATATTTCCTTCAAACAATCCCTGTATGATTATGAGGAGCCACTCATTGTTATATAGCGTCTCCTCTAGTTCTAATCCTCCTGCTACGTGGTTGTTGTTGTTGTTCTGGGAAACAGTCATTTATCAGAGCTATCTCTCCTAATGACTTCTCTAACCATCTGTTGTGCCGTGCTGCACGCCAGAGAAACAAACCACACGCTCTCATCCATCTACTCAGACTGTTGCTAATGATACAGGTGATGGGAGACAGGGAACGCAGGGAGGGAGGTAGGGAGACAGGGAACACAGGGAGGGAGGTAGGGAGACAGGGAACGCAGGGAGGGAGGTAGGGAGACAGGGAACACAGGAGGGAGACAGGAGACAGGGAACACAGGGAGGGAGGTAGGGAGACAGGGAACACAGGGAGGGAGGTAGGGAGACAGGGAACGCAGGGAGGGAGGTAGGGAGACAGGGAACACAGGGAGGGAGACAGGAGACAGGGAACACAGGGAGGGAGGTAGGGAGACAGGGAACACAGGGAGGGAGGTAGGGAGACAGGGAACACAGGGAGGGAGACAGGAGACAGGGAACACAGGGAGGGAGACAGGAGACAGGGAACACAGGGAGGGAGACAGGAGACAGGGAACACAGGGAGGGAGGTAGGGAGACAGGGAACACAGGGAGGGAGGTAGGGAGACAGGGAACACAGGAGGGAGGGTAGGGAGACAGGGAACACAGGGAGGGAGTAGGGAGACAGGGAACACAGGGAGGGAGACAGGAGACAGGGAACACAGGGAGGGAGACAGGAGACAGGGAACACAGGGAGGGAGACAGGAGACAGGGAAACACAGGGAGGGAGGTAGGGAGACAGGGAACACAGGGAGGGAGGTAGGGAGACAGGGAACACAGGGAGGGAGACAGGAGACAGGGAACACAGGGAGGGAGGTAGGGAGACAGGAGACAGGGACACAGGGAGGGAGGTAGGGAGACAGGGAACACAGGGAGGAGGTAGGGAGACAGGAGACACAGGGAGGGAGGTAGGGAGACAGGAGACAGGGAACACAGGGAGGGAGGTAAGGGAGACAGGAGACAGGGAACACAGGGAGGAGGTAGGGAGACAGGAGACAGGGAACACAGGGAGGGAGGGAGGGAGACAGGGAATACAGGGAGGGAGGTAGGGAGACAGGAGACAGGGAACACAGGGAGGGGAGACAGGGAACACAGGGAGGGAGGTAGGGAGACAGGGAACACAGGGAGGGAGGTAGGGAGACAGGGAACACAGGGAGGGAGGTAGGGAGACAGGGAACACAGGGAGGGAGGGAGGGAGACAGGGGAGACAGGGAGGGAGGTAGGGAGACAGGTAACACAGGGAGGGAGGTAGGGAGACAGGGAGACAGGGAACACAGGGAGGGAGGGAGGGAGGTAGGGAGACAGGGAACACAGGGAGGGAGGTAGGGAGACAGGAGACAGGGAACACAGGGAGGGAGGTAGGGAGACAGGGAACACAGGGAGGGAGGTAGGTAGGGGAGACAGGAGACAGGGAACACAGGGAGGGAGGTAGGGAGACAGGGAACACAGGGAGGGAGGTAGGGAGACAGGGAACACAGGGAGGGAGGTAATAGTTTTCTGAGGTAATGTTTAGAACCCCTGTTGTATTCTGTTTGTATTGTTGTTTTCTGAGGTAATGTTTAGAACCCCTGTTGTTTTCTGAGGTAATGTTTAGAACCCCTGTTGTTTTCTGAGGTAATGTTTAGAACCCCTGTTGTACTCTTGTTTGTATTGTTGTTTTCTGAGGTAATGTTTAGAACCCCTGTTGTATTCTGTTTGTATTGTTGTTTTCTGAGGTAATGTTTAGAAACCCTGTTGTATTCCGTTTGTTCTGTAGCATCTATTCCCTGAAGACATGTCAGTAAACAACATAAAACTAATTCAATTGGCTGAAGACAGGGATGGTACTTTGCAGGGAATTATCGTGCATTAACTCCCTGCTATCAACCAATCAGCATCCAGGATCCAAACAACCCGTTTTCTAATTCTTGTCATCTTCCAGGAGCTTCCAGGAAATCCTTGTGTGGAATAAGAGCTCTGGGCGTCTGTGGTAAGGAAGCAGAGTTTCTTATGGACCTGTTTCTATCCAGATCTTGTGTAGTTCGTCTTAAGGGAATCAGTGATGGCCACTGTAGAGTCTAATCAAAGAGGAACACCTAAAAAATAAAAAAAAGTTATCTTGTCGGGATTCAGTGTCTTTGTTTTGTCTTCTGTCAAACACGATGAGTGATATTTCTGCTCAGGCAAATCCACTGGTCAGACATACTGTGTTGCTGTGGAAACGGATATGACATGTGAACACTAGCTAGACATATTTACAGCAGCTAGCTCAGTTAACGTCATGTGGCTTGGAGTACGCATTGCCTTCACTACAAAATTCACCAGGTTTTCAGGAGCTTTTCCAGTAACAAAGCTTTGTTTCTCTGCAACAAAGCTGTCTGAGAGAAGAGAAAGAAGTCGACACTGAAACCTTGAATTCTGTTCGAAGAGTCCCGTGACATGAAATGATCTCCCCTCTGTAAACTCCTCCTGTGTACTGTGCTGTAAGGTGTGGATATCTGATAGCAACGAGCATCAGAAGTGGATTGTTTTGATAGCTGATAGGTTATTGAGGCTATGAGTCACGTGTGTCAGCTGCCCTGTGATGTGGAAACAACAGAAGAAGAACATCTGTGGAACTCAATGGATTATGATGGCTGGTTACCATGGCGCCTTCCCAAATGGCACCCTATTCCCGTTATAGTGCACTACTTTTGACCAGGGTGCCATAGGGAATAGGGCGCCAGAGCCCATAGGGTTCTGATCAAAAGTAGTGCACTATAAAGGGGATAGGTTGCCATTTGGGACTCATAATGTGTCTGAAAGGAAGAAGTAGCACAACTATAAAGAATGACAGATGAATGATGAGGAGGTCCTATAGGCTGATACACTGACCAGACAGATCATTAGGAACACCTGCTCTTTCCATGATAGGCTGACCAGGTCAATGAGGAGTTCCTATAGGCCGATACACTGACTGGACAGATCATTAGGAACACCTGCTCTTTCCATGATAGGCTGACCAGGTCAATGAGGAGGTCCTATAGGCTGATACACTGACTGGACAGATCATTAGGAACACCTGCTCTTTCCATTACATAGACTGACCAGGTGAATCCAGGTGAAAGCTGTGATCCCTGATTGATGTCACTTGTTAAATCCACTTCACTCAGTGTAGATGAAGGGGAGGAGACAGACAGGTTAAAGAAGGATGTTTAAACCTTGAGACATGGATTGTGGTATCTGAAGTTATCAACATGTATGGATCTTTAATGGGATTCTAGACATCTGAAGGTATCAACATCTTCTATTGATCATCTCATTGCAGTACAACATTTACACATCAACAGTACCTCATAACAGGAGAACATGAGAAAAGCTCTACTTTGGACAAAATCACAATGACTAAACTTTAGGGGACACTTAGTGACTAGTGATGAACCCCATGGCCTAGGGTTGACCCCTAGTGACTAGTGATGAAGTCCATGACCTAGGGTTGACCCCTAGTGATGAACCCCATGTCCTAGGGTTGACCCCTAGTGACTAGTGATGAACCCCATGTCCTAGGGTTGACCCCTAGTGATGCCGCCCATGTCCTAGGGTTGACCCCTAGTGATGACGCCCATGTCCTAAGGTTGACCCCTAGTGACTAATGATGAAGTCCATGACCTAGGGTTGACCCCTAGTGATGAAGTCCATGTCCTAGGGTTGACCCCTAGTGATGAAGTCCATGTCCTAGGGTTGACCCCTAGTGATGAAGCCCCATGTCCTAGGGTTGACCCCTAGTGATGAAGCCCCATGTCCTAGGGTTGACCCCTAGTGATGAAGCCCCATGTCCTAGGGTTGACCCCTAGTGATGAACCCCATGTCCTAGGGTTGACCCCTAGTGACTAGTGATGAAGCCCCATGTCCTAGGGTTGACCCCTAGTGATGAAGTCCATGTCCTAGGGTTGACCCCTAGTGATGAACCCCATGTCCTAGGGTTGACCCCTAGTGATGAAGCCCCATGTCCTAGGGTTGACCCCTAGTGATGAAGCCCCATGTCCTAGGGTTGACCCCTAGTGATGAAGCCCCATGTCCTAGGGTTGACCCCTAGTGATGAACCCCATGTCCTAGGGTTGACCCCTAGTGACTAGTGATGAAGCCCCATGTCCTAGGGTTGACCCCTAGTGATGAAGCCCCATGTCCTAGGGTTGACCCCTAGTGATGAAGCCCCATGTCCTAGGGTTGACCCCTAGTGATGAAGCCCCATGTCCTGGGGTTGACCCCTAGTGACTAGTGATGAAGTCCATGTCCTAGGGTTGACCCCTAGTGATGAAGTCCATGACCTAGGGTTGACGCCTAGTGATGAAGCTCCATGTCCTAGGGTTGACCCCTAGTGACTAGTGATGAACCCCATGGCCTAGGGTTGACCCCTAGTGATGAAGTCCATGACCTAGGGTTGACCCCTAGTGATAAAGCCCCATGTCCTAGGGTTGACCCCTAGTGATGAAGCCCATGTCCTAGGGTTGACCCCTAGTGATGAACCCCATGTCCTAGGGTTGACCCCTAGTGACTAGTGATGAAGTCCATGGCCTAGGGTTGACCCCTAGTGATGAAGCCCCATGTCCTAGGGTTGACCCCTAGTGATGAAGCCCCATGTCCTGGGGTTGACCCCTAGTGACTAGTGATGAAGTCCATGTCCTAGGGTTGACCCCTAGTGATGAAGTCCATGACCTAGGGTTGACGCCTAGTGATGAAGCTCCATGTCCTAGGGTTGACCCCTAGTGACTAGTGATGAACCCCATGGCCTAGGGTTGACCCCTAGTGATGAAGTCCATGACCTAGGGTTGACCCCTAGTGATAAAGCCCCATGTCCTAGGGTTGACCCCTAGTGATGAAGCCCATGTCCTAGGGTTGACCCCTAGTGATGAACCCCATGTCCTAGGGTTGACCCCTAGTGACTAGTGATGAAGTCCATGGCCTAGGGTTGACCCCTAGTGATGAAGCCCCATGTCCTAGGGTTGACCCCTAGTGATGAACTCCATGTCCTAGGGTTGACCCCTAGTGATGAAGCCCCATGTCCTAGGGTTGACCCCTAGTGAAGAACCCCATGTCCTAGGGTTGACCCCTAGTGAAGAACCCCATGTCCTAGGGTTGACCCCTAGTGATGAAGCCCATGTCCTAGAGTTGACCCCTAGTGATGAACCCCATGTCCTAGGGTTAACCCCTAGTGATGAAGCCCATGTCCTAGGGTTGACCCCTAGTGATGGACCCCATGTCCTAGGGTTAACCCCTAGTGACTAGTGATGAAGCCCCATGGCCTAGGGTTGACCCCAAGTGATGAACCCCATGTCCTAGGGTTGACCCCTAGTGATGAAGCCCCATGACCTAGGGTTGACCCCTAGTGATGAACCCCATGTCCTAGGGTTGACCCCTAGTGATGAAGCGCCATGTCCTAGGGTTGACCCCTAGTGATGAAGCCCCATGTCCTAGGGTTGACCCCTAGTGAAGAACCCCATATCCTAGGGTTGACCCCTAGTGATGAAGCCCCATGTCCTAGGGTTGACCCCTAGTGAAGAACCCCATGTCCTAGGGTTGACCCCTAGTGATGAAGCCCCATGTCCTAGGGTTGACCCCTAGTGATGAACCCCATGTCCTAGGGTTGACCCCTAGTGATGAAGCCCCATGTCCTAGGGTTGACCCCTAGTGATGAAGTCCATGGCCTAGGGTTGACCCCTAGTGATGAACCCCATGTTCCAGGGTTGACCCCTAGTGATGAACCCCATGTCCTAGGGTTGACCCCTAGTGATGAAGCCCATGTCCTAGGGTTGACCCCTAGTGATGAAGCCCCATGTCCTAGGGTTGACCCCTAGTGATGAAGCCCCATGTCCTAGGGTTGACCCCTAGTGATGAAGCGCCATGTCCTAGGGTTGACCCCTAGTGATGAAGCCCCATGTCCTAGGGTTGACCCCTAGTGATGAAGCGCCATGTCCTAGGGTTGACCCCTAGTGAAGAACCCCATGTCCTAGGGTTGACCCCTAGTGATGAAGCCCCATGTCCTAGGGTTGACCCCTAGTGAAGAACCCCATGTCCTAGGGTTGACCCCTAGTGATGAAGCCCCATGTCCTAGGGTTGACCCCTAGTGAAGAACCCCATGTCCTAGGGTTGACCCCTAGTGACTAGTGATGAAGCCCCATGTCCTAGGGTTGACCCCTAGTGATGAAGCCCCATGTCCTAGGGTTGACCCCTAGTGAAGAACCCCATGTCCTAGGGTTGACCCTAGTGAAGAACCCCATGTCCTAGGGTTGACCCCTAGTGATGAAGCCCATGTCCTAGAGTTGACCCCTAGTGATGAACCCCATGTCCTAGGGTTAACCCCTAGTGATGAAGCCCATGTCCTAGGGTTGACCCCTAGTGATGGACCCCATGTCCTAGGGTTAACCCCTAGTGACTAGTGATGAAGCCCCATGGCCTAGGGTTGACCCCTAGTGATGAACCCCATGTCCTAGGGTTGACCCCTAGTGATGAAGCCCCATGACCTAGGGTTGACCCCTAGTGATGAACCCCATGTCCTAGGGTTGACCCCTAGTGATGAAGCGCCATGTCCTAGGGTTGACCCCTAGTGATGAAGCCCCATGTCCTAGGGTTGACCCCTAGTGAAGAACCCCATATCCTAGGGTTGACCCCTAGTGATGAAGCCCCATGTCCTAGGGTTGACCCCTAGTGAAGAACCCCATATCCTAGGGTTGACCCCTAGTGATGAAGCCCCATGTCCTAGGGTTGACCCCTAGTGAAGAACCCCATGTCCTAGGGTTGACCCCTAGTGATGAAGCCCCATGTCCTAGGGTTGACCCCTAGTGATGAACCCCATGTCCTAGGGTTGACCCCTAGTGATGAAGCCCCATGTCCTAGGGTTGACCCCTAGTGATGAAGTCCATGGCCTAGGGTTGACCCCTAGTGATGAACCCCATGTTCCAGGGTTGACCCCTAGTGATGAACCCCATGTCCTAGGGTTGACCCCTAGTGATGAAGCCCATGTCCTAGGGTTGACCCCTAGTGATGAAGCCCCATGTCCTAGGGTTGACCCCTAGTGATGAAGCCCCATGTCCTAGGGTTGACCCCTAGTGATGAAGCGCCATGTCCTAGGGTTGACCCCTAGTGATGAAGCCCCATGTCCTAGGGTTGACCCCTAGTGATGAAGCGCCATGTCCTAGGGTTGACCCCTAGTGAAGAACCCCATGTCCTAGGGTTGACCCCTAGTGATGAAGCCCATGTCCTAGGGTTGACCCCTAGTGATGGACCCCATGTCCTAGGGTTAACCCCTAGTGACTAGTGATGAAGCCCCATGGCCTAGGGTTGACCCCTAGTGATGAACCCCATGTCCTAGGGTTGACCCCTAGTGATGAAGCCCCATGACCTAGGGTTGACCCCTAGTGATGAACCCCATGTCCTAGGGTTGACCCCTAGTGATGAAGCGCCATGTCCTAGGGTTGACCCCTAGTGATGAAGCCCCATGTCCTAGGGTTGACCCCTAGTGAAGAACCCCATATCCTAGGGTTGACCCCTAGTGATGAAGCCCCATGTCCTAGGGTTGATCCCTAGTGAAGAACCCCATGTCCTAGGGTTGACCCCTAGTGATGAAGCCCCATGTCCTAGGGTTGACCCCTAGTGATGAACCCCATGTCCTAGGGTTGACCCCTAGTGATGAAGCCCCATGTCCTAGGGTTGACCCCTAGTGATGAAGTCCATGGCCTAGGGTTGACCCCTAGTGATGAACCCCATGTTCCAGGGTTGACCCCTAGTGATGAACCCCATGTCCTAGGGTTGACCCCTAGTGATGAAGCCCATGTCCTAGGGTTGACCCCTAGTGATGAAGCCCCATGTCCTAGGGTTGACCCCTAGTGATGAAGCCCCATGTCCTAGGGTTGACCCCTAGTGATGAAGCCCCATGTCCTAGGGTTGACCCCTAGTGATGAAGCCCCATGTCCTAGGGTTGACCCCTAGTGATGAAGCCCCATGTCCTAGGGTTGACCCCTAGTGATGAAGCGCCATGTCCTAGGGTTGACCCCTAGTGAAGAACCCCATGTCCTAGGGTTGACCCCTAGTGATGAAGCCCCATGTCCTAGGGTTGACCCCTAGTGAAGAACCCCATGTCCTAGGGTTGACCCCTAGTGATGAAGCCCCATGTCCTAGGGTTGACCCCTAGTGACTAGTGATGAAGCCCCATGTCCTAGGGTTGACCCCTAGTGACTAGTGAAGAACCCCATGTCCTAGGGTTGACCCCTAGTGACTAGTGATGAAGCCCATGTCCTAGGGTTGACCCCTAGTGATGAAGCCCCATGTCCTAGGGTTGACCCCTAGTGACTAGTGAAGAACCCCATGTCCTAGGGTTGACCCCTAGTGACTAGTGATGAAGCCCCATGTCCTAGGGTTGACCCCTAGTGACTAGTGAAGAACCCCATGTCCTAGGGTTGACCCCTAGTGACTAGTGATGAAGCCCCATGTCCTAGGGTTGACCCCTAGTGATGAAGCCCCATGTCCTAGGGTTGACCCCTAGTGATGAAGCCCCATGTCCTGGGGTTGACCCCTAGTGATGAAGCCCCATGTCCTAGGGTTGACCCCTAGTGACTAGTGATGGACCCCATGTCCTAGGGTTGACCCCTAGTGACTAGTGATGAAGCCCCATGTCCTAGGGTTGACCCCTAGTGATGAAGGCCCATGTCCTAGGGTTGACCCCTAGTGAAGAACCCCATGTCCTAGGGTTGACCCCTAGTGATGAAGCTCCATGTCCTAGGGTTGACCCCTAGTGATGAAGCCCCATGTCCTAGGGTTGACCCCTAGTGATGAAGCCCCATGTCCTAGGGTTGACCCCTAGTGATGAAGTCCATGTCCTAGGGTTGACCCTTAGTGATAAAGCCCCATGTCCTAGGGTTGACCCCTAGTGATGAACCCCATGTCCTGGGGTTGACCCCTAGTGATGAAGCCCCATGTCCTAGGGTTGACCCCTAGTGATGAAGCCCCATGTCCTAGGGTTGACCCCTAGTGATGAACCCCATGTCCTAGGGTTGACCCCTAGTGATGAACCCCCATGTCCTAGGGTTGACCCCTAGTGATGAAGCCCCATGTCCTAGGGTTGACCCCTAGTGATGAACCCCATGTCCTAGGGTTGACCCCTAGTGATGAACCCCATGTCCTAGGGTTGACCCCTAGTGATGAACCCCATGTCCTAGGGTTGACCCCTAGTGATGAACCCCATGTCCTAGGGTTGACCCCTAGTGATGAAGCCCCATGTCCTAGGGTTGACCCCTAGTGATGAAGCCCCATGTCCTAGGGTTGACCCCTAGTGATGACCCCCATGTCCTAGGGTTGACCCCTAGTGATGAACCCCATGTCCTAGGGTTGACCCCTAGTGATGAACCCCATGTCCTAGGGTTGACCCCTAGTGATGAACCCCATGTCCTAGGGTTGACCCCTAGTGATGAACCCCATGTCCTAGGGTTGACCCCTAGTGATGAACCCCATGTCCTAGGGTTGACCCCTAGTGATGAACCCCATGTCCTATGGTTGACCCCTAGTGATGAAGCCCCATGTCCTAGGGTTGACCCCTAGTGATGAACCCCATGTCCTAGGGTTGTGACTTGTCCTTCACTGTCTCCTTTATTGAAGACTTGTTAATGGCCGTCGTAATGAATAGACCCCAACACACCACAGCAGTAGATTATGTTGTCAGACTATCGGCTCCTCTTCTGTCTGATGATGAACCACACTGTTAAAACACTTGAGGTGAATGAAAATGGTGGAAGAGGAATCATTGGGAGAATCTCCATTGTTTTTCTTTGATTCCTTGTGTCCTCTCTCCTCGAAAAGCCTTCTCAAAAAACCCATTGGATTAGAAAGGTCAGAGGGGAAGGACCTCTGGCCTTCTCATCCAATAGAATTTGAGAAGAATGTAAAGGAGAGAGAGAGAGGATTCGATGAGATTCTCCCAATAGAAAGGTTGTGATGTTGGTTGGCCCGCCCACGCCCTCGCCTGTCAGTCAAACTAAACTTCAGCTTCCCACGTAGCTCTATTCAACAACAAGGGCTACACAGAAACAACACTACCTCTTGCACCATGTTTCTCTTCTCCTTCGGTCACGTCCTTCCTTATAAGTCCAGCGGGGGGAGGGGCAGTCTGCTGATCCACAGATCTTAATGTATTGACATCTCGTTCAGACTGTGTTCACTGGGCAAGCTCCGGTTGATATTGGACAGACTGGCCATGAGAGATTTCACCTTGTGTGCATAGTAGTTCCTCAGATTGACAGAGGGAAGGTTTTCTTTGATCTCCTGGTCGAAGTCACAGCTGCGCATAGCGATCTCTAGCTGTTTCTGTTTCTTGTAGAAGAGGGAGAACTTGTTGAATATGAGTGTGATGGGAAGCACAACCACCAGGATGCCTGCCAGGATACAGGCCGAGGCCGTCATCTTGCCGGCTATAGACACCGGGACCACGTCTCCGTACCCCACCGTGGTCATGCTCACCGTGGCCCACCACCAGCATGCTGGGACGGTAGAGAAGTCCTCGCTGTCCTTCTCCACGGTGTAGGCCATGACAGAGAAGAAAGACACGCCCACCGCCAGGTAGAGTAGTAGCAACCCCACCTCCTTGTAGCTGTTTCTCAACGTGGCGCCCAGAGAGCGCAGCCCCGTGGAGTGACGCGCCAGCTTCAGGATACGGAAGATTCTCATCAGCCGTAGCACCTGTGCCACGCGCCCCAGATTGGCCAGCGCCGGGCTGCTCTCGGCCACCAGGTCGATGACGAGCGTCAGGTAGAACGGTAATATCGACACGAGGTCTATTATGTTCAACGGATGCTTGAAGAAATGGATAAGATCTGGGGCGACTGTGAACCGGGCCACCAGCTCCAAGGTGAACCAGCCGATACCAAAGTGTTCCACCGTTTCAAACCTGGGGTCCTCGTGAGGCGTCCCCTCCCTGTCCACCAGGGTGAACTCAGCCATACTGTTCATGCACATGGTGGTTATGGAACCCAACACGACCAGGATAGAGAGGATACTGATGACTCGGCTGGCGACGGAGTACCCCGGGTTATCCAGGATCAACCAGATCCGCCTCCGGACGCTCCCCAACGGCTGCTTATCGAACTTAGTGGCGTCGTTATAGAACTCTAGAATCTCGTCGAACGATGACGTGGTGCTGCCCTCGTCGCTCCGGCAGTCGTCCCAGTCCTCTCCGCGGTTGGGATCCATCTTCCGGCAGTGGTAGGCGCCGCTGCAACACGAGTCGATGAAGAATTCATTGATGCCCCAGTACTCGATCTCCTGGCTGAAGGAGAAGATGCACAACTCTGCCATGACGTGGAGCTTCCCGGTGTTGTAGAAATTCAACACGTAAGGGAAGAGAGCCGGGTTCCTATCGAAATAAAACTCATTTTCCGTGTCATCGTAGTCGTCGCAGAGTTCTAGTATGGACTCTTTTGATTGGCACTGTAACAGCCGAGCCAGACGGGTCTCCGGGAAGCGAGACAGAGTGTTGGAGAACAGCCTCTTCTTGAACCCTCCCACATTGATGCGCACGGTGTGATCCTCATAGGCTGCTGTCAGCTCCTCCAGGCTCTGACCCGTCATGTCTGGCGAGGGGTGAAGGGACTGGGGAGTGGAGAAGTACCTGCAGAGAGAGAGAGAGAGACAGAGAGACAGAGAGAGAGACAGAGAGAGAGAGAGAGAGAGAGAGAGAGAGAGAGAGAGAGACAGAGAGAGAGAGAGAGAGCGAGAGAGAGAGAGAGAGAGAGAGAGAGAGACAGAGAGAGAGAGAGAGAGCGAGAGAGAGAGAGAGAGAGAGAGAGAGAGCGAGAGAGAGAGAGAGACAGAGAGAGAGAGAGAGAGACAGAGAGAGAGACAGAGAGACAGATAGAGAGAGACAGAGAGAGGGAGCAGTTTGAATCCTCTCATTTCTAAGAGAGAGAACATGGACAGTCAGACATCATAACGGGTTCCTCCTTAATCTATTCCCTTCAGGAACCAGAACAAAACAAATACAGGAATAAATGGGAGGGGGGGGGGGGGGGTTGCTTTATCACATGACACAACAGGTAAATTATACAGTGTCTCTGAATGACATCACACACTCTGGTCGTTTAGTAACATGTTGCGTCTTTCACATTACAACATCACGTTGGATTTCCCTCAAAATCTCACGCCGCGCGTGTGCGCACTTGCTACAATAAAGAAAAATAACCCGAGTCAAACCGTTGGTATTTTTTAAATATTTTTATCTTGGCTAGGCTGCCTCTATGCATTAAATAATACACCAATCAATGCATGTAATACTGTTGCATTATAACGGTACAATATACTACAAAACATCACATATTCCTTACTTTATTCAACGCCCTTTTCCCGAGTCTCCTACACAGCTCCTACGAGGGCATTGTGCTTCACGGAGCTGCTGAGCAACTTGGATAGACGTAGATAGATGCCTCCTCTCTGTGCTTCCTCCAGCTAGCGTGGAAGACTGAACCAATGCTCTCTCTGTCTGTCTGTCTGTCTGTCTTTCGGTCATGCGTTACTGCCCAGGTTAGATAGAGGGGTTTCAACGAAGCCGTCAGCGCGGAACAAGGTTGTCTCTCTCTTCTCCAGACATTAAACGTGTCCGCCCCACAGACAGACTCCCCCATAGACTATTTACATCGTTAAATCATGAGCGCTCGCGCCATACATCTTCATCTCCCGTTGTAACTAACACGCTCCAGATGCTTCCGTTTCCGTAGTGAGGGAATTCCTCGGATGAATCTCCATTGTGACGTCTAGTAGCGGTTAGACCTCAGCTCTGTTGCGGTGCAGTAGCAACCACTTTCTGTAAACTACCGTTCCGCCCTCGCTTCCCGAGCGAATTCAACACCTCCCTCTTCTCGGAGAAAGGTTCAGAAAGGACCGACTCCTTTACTCTGCTCTCCGCGAGGGAGGAGAAGTCACGAATCATTAAAAGCGTGTGCGCCCGAGCGTTATACAGAGGCCGTCATCTTCAAATGAGGTAACCGTTAACCGGCAGAGAGCTCTCCAGCTGAGCCTTTAGTGAAGACGGATGAGACGTGTAAAGGTTAGGATTGATTCGTGAGGCAGAAAACGTGGGTTTGTATTTAACTAATCCGTTGTGAAATCAATTGAATGATTAGATATCATGTACTCTGATTACTGTTATACGCAGGAATAGGATTATATGAAATCAAAACTACAGTATATATATATATATATATAATCTCCATGGAGGAATGGTTCCTGGGTAAGTGGATGGATCACTTCCAGACGGTGGGGTTCGGATCTACATCCTGAGAGAGAAAACATCCAGTGACTTCCCTTATGGCTCCTCTGAGACATGACGGGTTATCTTGTGCACCAATGGGGACAGGGGATGTCCGATGTCACACCAAGCATACTTCACCCAGCAGATCCATATGAACAGTGACAGACCCTTCTAGATGACCTTATTTAACGGTCAGCACAAAATAAAACAGTACTGTCCAAAACATTGTGTGTGCGCTTTGTGGAAATATGTCTTAGCAGAGACACATCTCTTACCTCTTTTCTACTCTCGTCTTGTCTTGTCTCATCTCCTCCTCTCCTGTCCTCTCCTGTCCTGTCCTCTCCCCTCCTCTCCCCTCCTGTCCTCTCCTCTCCCCTCCTCTCCTCTCCTGTCCTCTCCCCTCCTGTCCACTCCTCTCCCCTCCTGTCCTCTCCCCTCCTCTCCTGTCCTCTCCTGTCCCCTCCTCTCCTCTCCTGTCCTCTCCCCTCCTCTCCTGTCCTCTCCCCTCCCCTGGTCTGCCAGTAGTGCCCTATATATAGGGAATAGGGCCACGGTCTGCAGTAGTGCCCTATATATAGGGAATAGGGCCACGGTCTGCCAGTAGTGCCCTATATAGGGAATATGGCCGTGGTCTGCCAGTAGTGCTCTATATATAGGGAATAGGGCCGTGGTCTGCCAGTAGTGCTCTATATATAGGGAATATGGCCATGGTCTGCCAGTAGTGCCCTATATATAGGGAATAGGGCCATGGTCTGCCAGTAGTGCCCTATATATAGGGAATAGGGCCGTGGTCTGCCAGTAGTGCCCTATATATAGGGAATAGGGCCATGGTCTGCCAGTAGTGCCCTATATATAGGGAATAGGGCCATGGTCTGCCAGTAGTGCCCTATATATAGGGAATAGGGCCGTGGTCTGCCAGAGAGCCCTATATATAGGGAATAGGGCCATGGTCTGCCAGTAGTGCCCTATATATAGGGAATAGGGCCATGGTCTGCCAGTAGTGCCCTATATATAGGGAATAGGGCCATGGTCTGCAATAGTGCCCTATATATAGGGAATAGGGCCATGGTCTGCCAGTAGTGCCCTATATATAGGGAATAGGGCCATGGTCTGCAATAGTGCCCTATATAGGGAATAGGGTACCATTTTGGATGCAAACTAAGGTCCCTGTGCCAATCTACCCTCCTTAAGTAAATCTCCAGAAGCCCATTTAAAATGATTTAAGGGGTGTTGAGATGGTGGAGACGTTGAAGACAGATTTCAGAACGGGGGATTTTGGGGGGTGGAGCTCCATCCATCATGCTGTGTCTTTAAGGGTCCTCTTCAGCTGGGGGGGGGGGGGGTATCCTCAGTGTGGAGCTCCATCCATCATGCTGTGTCTTTAAGGGTCCTCTTCAGCTGGGGGGTTATCCTCAGTGTGGAGCTCCATCCATCATGCTGTGTCTTTAAGGGTCCTCTTCAGCTGGGGGGTTATCCTCAGTGTGGAGCTCCATCCATCATGCTGTGTCTTTAAGGGTCCTCTTCAGCTGGGGGGGGGGGGGTATCCTCAGTGTGGAGCTCCATCCATCATGCTGTGTCTTTAAGGGTCCTCTTCAGCTGGGGGGTTATCCTCAGTGTGGAGCTCCATCCATCATGCTGTGTCTTTAAGGGTCCTCTTCAGCTGGGGGGGGGGGGGGTTATCCTCAGTGTGGAGCTCCATCCATCATGCTGTGTCTTTAAGGGTCCTCTTCAGCTGGGGGGGGGGGGTTATCCTCAGTGTGGAGCTCCATCCATCATGCTGTGTCTTTAAGGGTCCTCTTCAGCTGGGAGGGGGGGGGGGGGGGTATCCTCAGTGGAGCTCCATCCATCATGCTGTGTCTTTAAGGGTCCTCCTCAGCTGGGGGGGGGGGGGGGTTATCCTCAGTGTGGAGCTCCATCCATCATGCTGTGTCTTTAAGGGTCCTCTTCAGCTGGGGGGGGGGGGGTTATCCTCAGTGTGGAGCTCCATCCATCATGCTGTGTCTTTAAGGGTCCTCTTCAGCTGGGGGGTGGGGGGGTTATCCTCAGTGTGGAGCTCCATCCATCATGCTGTGTCTTTAAGGGTCCTCTTCAGCTGGGGGGGGGGGGGGTTATCCTCAGTGTGGAGCTCCATCCATCATGCTGTGTCTTTAAGGGTCCTCTTCAGCTGGGGGGGGGGGGGGGGGGGGTGGGGGGGGTTATCCTCAGTGTGGAGCTCCATCCATCATGCTGTGTCTTTAAGGGTCCTCTTCAGCTGGGGGGGGGGGGGGGTTATCCTCAGTGTGGAGCTCCATCCATCATGCTGTGTCTTTAAGGGCCCTCTTCAGCTGGGGGGGGGTTATCCTCAGTGTGGAGCTCCATCCATCATGCTGTGTCTTTAAGGGTCCTCTTCAGCTGGGGGGGGGGGGGGGGGGTTATCCTCAGTGTGGAGCTCCATCCATCATGCTGTGTCTTTAAGGGCCCTCTTCAGCTGGGGGGGGGTTATCCTCAGTGGAGCTCCATCCATCATGCTGTGTCCTTAGGGGTCCTCTTCAGCTGGGGGGTGGGGGGGGGGGGGGGTTATCCTCAGTGTGGAGCTCCATCCATCATGCTGTGTCTTTAAGGGTCCTCTTCAGCTGGGGGGGGTGGGGGGTGGTGGTGGGGGGGTTGTCCTCAGTGTGGAGCTCCATCCATCATGCTGTCCCCCTCCTTAACTTGGCTCTTTATATTCTACAATCATATGGTCCTGGCTGGGAGGAGGTTCATTTGTCAGGCTTCAGATGAGTTTCCCCTCGTAACCTATCAGCTGTACAAAGAGATTGAGGGAGAAAAATGGAGAAAGAGAGGGGAGAGATAGAGAGAGGTGTGAGGGGGTGTCTGCAGTGTGTTAAGGAGTTTTGATGTGGACCTCATCCACTGACTGCTGTTCTCCATCTGCAGTTCCACTGAATATTTTACCCTCCCTGTCCATCTCTCTCTCCTCCCTGTCCATCTCTCTCTCCTCCCTGTCATCTCTCTCTCCTCCCTGTCCATCTCTCTCTCTACCTCCTCCCTGTCCATCTCTCTACCTCTCTCTCTCTCAACCTCTCTCTCCTCCCTGTCCATCTCTCTCTCTACCTCTCTCTCAACCTCTCTCTCCTCCCTGTCCATCTCTCTCTCTCTACCTCTCTCCTCCCTGTCCATCTCTCTCTCTCCTCCCTGTCCATCTCTCTCTCTCTACCTCTCTCTCCTCCCTGTCCATCCATCTCTCTCTCTCTCCCTGTCCATCCATCTCTCTCTCTCTCTCCTCCCTGTCCATCTCTCTCTCTCTACCTCTCTCTCCTCCCTGTCCATCTCTCTCTCTCTACCTCTCTCTCTCCTCCCTGTCCATCTCTCTCTCTCTCTCTCTCTCTCTCTCTCCTCCCTGTCCATCTCTCTCTCTCCTCCCCCATCTATCTCTCCTCCCTGTCCATCCATCTCTCTCTCTCTCCTCCCTGTCCATCTCTCTCTCTACCTCTCTCTCCTCCCTGTCCATCTCTCTCTCTCTACCTCTCTCTCTCCTCCCTGTCCATCTCTTTCTCTCCCTACCTCTCTCTCTCCTCCCTGTCCATCTCTCTCTCCCTGTCCATCTCTCTCTCTCCTCCCCCCATATATCTCTCCTACCCCCTCTCTCTCCTTCCCCATCTATCTTTCCTCCCCATCTCTATCTACCTCTCTCTCTCCCCTCCATCTATCTCTCCTCCCCCTCTCTCTCCTCCCCCCATCTCCCTCTCCTCCCTCTCAGAATAGACCCAGATTAATTGCTGAAGGTCAACAATATACTGACCTCATCTGTGAGCGCAGCTGTCAGATGGCCATTCCAGAACCACTCACATCACAAGGTTCAGATTTAACCCCCAAGACATTGTGGGAGGAATTTTAACTACAGTCAGATTAGGCTGTTAAGGGCCCTGTGGATGATATATGTTGTCAATAAAGTTTTCCATGTGTTGTATTCTGAACTGCTGCCAATAGCTCACATCATCATAACCTGAGGCCAGGGATAGAGCTGGGGAGGTGGGGGTGGGGGGGCTAGAGCTGGGGAGTGGTGGGGTTGGGGGGACTGGAGCTGGGGTGTGATGGGGGAGTTGGAGCTGGAAGGTGGTGGGGGGGTTGGAGCTGGGGAGTGGTGGGGGTGGGGGGGACTGGAGCTGGGGGTGGGGGGGCTGGAGCTGGGGAGGTGTGGGGGGACTGGAGCTGGGGAGTGGTGGGGGTGGGGGGGACTGGAGCTGGGGGTGGGGGGGGGTTGGAGCTGGGGGATGGAGGGGGGGTTGGGACTGGGGGGTTGGAGCTGGGGGATGGAGGGGGGGTTGGGACTTGGGGGTTGTGGGGGAGTTGGGACTGGGGGGTGGTGGGGGGGTTGGAGGGGGTTGGGACTGGGGGATGGAGGGGGTTGGGACTGGGGTTGGAGGGGGTTGGGACTGGGGGTTGGGACTGGGGGTTGGAGCTGGGGGATGGAGGGGGTTGGGACTGGGGTTGGGACTGGGGGTTGGGACTGGGGGATGGAGGGGGTTGGGACTGGGGTTGGAGGGGGTTGGGACTGGGGGTTGGGACTGGGGGATGGAGGGGGTTGGGACTGGGGGTTGGAGCTGGGGGATGGAGGGGTTGGAGCTGGGGGATGGAGGGGGTTGGGACTGGGGGTTGGAGCTGGAGCTGGGGGATGGAGGGGGTTGGGACTGGGGGTTGGAGCTGGGGGATGGAGGGGGTTGGAGCTGGGGGATGGAGGGGGTTGGGACTGGGGGTTGGAGGGGGTTGGGACTGGGGGTTGGAGGGGGTTGGGACTGGGGGTTGGAGCTGGGGGTTGGGACTGGGGATGGAGCTGGGGGTTGGGACTGGGGGATGGAGCTGGGGGTTGGAGCTGGGGGTTGGAGGGGGTTGGGACTGGGGGATGGAGCTGGGGGTTGGGACTGGGGGATGGAGCTGGGGGTTGGGACTGGGGGATGGAGGGGGTTGGGACTGGGGGTTGGGACTGGGGGTTGGAGCTGGGGGTTGGGACTGGGGGTTGGAGGGGGTTGGGACTGGGGGATGGAGGGGGTTGGGACTGGGGGATGGAGGGGGTTGGGACTGGGGGTTGGGACTGGGGGATGGAGCTGGGGGATGGAGGGGGTTGGGACTGGGGGTTGGAGCTGGGGGATGGAGGGGGTTGGGACTGGGGGATGGAGGGGGTTGGAGCTGGGGGATGGAGGGGGTTGGGACTGGGGGTTGGAGGGGGGTGGGACTGGGGGTTGGGACTGGGGGTTGGGACTGGGGGTTGGAGGGGGTTGGGACTGGGGGATTGAGGGGGTTGGGACTGGGGGTTGGAGCTGGGGGTTGGAGGGGGTTGGGACTGGGGGTTGGGGGGGGGGTTGGAGGGGGTTGGAGCTGGGGGTTGGAGGGGGTTGGGACTGGGGGTTGGAGGGGGTTGGAGGGGGTTGGGACTGAACATATGTCTGTGAAATAAAAAGCTGCTCTATGATTCCTTCTCCTCTCCTTCACAGGTAGATAACCACCTCACATTATACCTGATGGTAATGGAGGCTGTCTGAGTGTGACGCAAACTACAAACTGGACACATACCAGTCTGGTCTCATAGACTAGACGTATCATAGTCAACGGAAATCCGGGACACTGAAATTGCTACGGCATGTTATGTTTAGTATGGTTACCTAAGACAGAAGGTTACTTAAGGCAAAAACAAAAGTATGGGGGTTGGTCGGGTAGTATAACGCAAACATCTAGGACCCAAACGTTGCGTGTTCAAATCTCATCACGGACAACTTTACCATTTTACATCATTAGCTACTTTGCAACTACTTAGCATGTTAGCTAACCCTTCCCCTAACCCTAGACTTAAAATGTTTACCTAACTCCTAACCGTAGCCTAGCTAACGTTCGTGTTAGCCACCTAGTTAAGGTTAGCAAACAACAAATATTAATTCATAACATATCATATATTTTGCAAGTGCGTAACATATCATACTAAATGGGTGTCAGACATCCACAAATGAATACGTACCATACAAAACATATCATACTAAATATGTCATGGAATTACGTTTACTATGTTACGTCTACCCCTGAGTGCAGGTTGCTAAAGGACTGTATTCTATAGGACTGTATTCTATAGGACTGTATTCTATAGGACTGTATTCTAAAGGACTGTATTCTATATGACTGTATTCTATAGGGCTGTATTCTATAGGACTGTATTCTATATGACTGTATTCTGAAGGACTGTATTCTAAAGGACTGTATTCTATAGGACTGTATTCTATATGACTGTATTCTATAGGACTGTATTCTAAGGGACTGTATTCTATAGGGCTGTATTCTATAGGACTGTATTCTATATGACTCTATTCTGAAGGACTGTATTCTAAAGGACTGTATTCTATATGACTGTATTCTATAGGGCTGTATTCTATAGGACTGTATTCTATATGACTGTATTCTGAAGGACTGTATTCTAAAGGACTGTATTCTATAGGACTGTATTCTATATGACTGTATTCTATATGACTGTATTCTAAGGGACTGTATTCTATAGGGCTGTATTCTATAGGACTGTATTCTATATGACTCTATTCTGAAGGACTGTATTCTAAAGGACTGTATTCTATAGGGCTGAATTCTATAGGACTGTATTCAATTAGACTGTAATCTATAGGACTGTATTCTATAGGACTGTATCCTATAGAACTGTATTCTATATGACTGTATTCTATATGACTGTATTCTATATGACTGTATTCTAAAGGACTGTATTCTATAGGGGTATATTCTATAGGACTGTATTCTAAAGGACTGTATTCTATAGGGCTGTATTCTATAGGACTGTTTTCTATAGGACTGTATTCTATATGACTGTATTCTAAAGGACTGTATTCTATATGACTGTATTCTATTGGGCTGTATTCTATAGGGCTGTATTCTATATGACTGTATTCTAATGGACTGTATTCTATATGACTGTATTCTATAGGACTGTATTCTAAAGGACTGTATTCTATAGGACTGTATTCTATAGGACTGTATTCTATAGGACTGTATTCTATATGACTGTATTCTATAGGACTGTATTCTATAGGACTGTATTCTATAGGACTGTATTCTATAGGGCTGTATTCCATAGGACTTAATTCCATAGGACTGTATTCTATAGGACTGTATTCTATAGGACTGTATTCTATAGGACTGTATTCTATAGGACTGTATTCCATAGGACTGTATTCTATATGACTGTATTCTATAGGACTGTATTCTATAGGACTGTATTCTATAGGGCTCTATTCTATAGGACTGTATTCTATGGGACTGTATTCTATATGACTGTATTCTATAGGACTGTATTCTATAGGACTGTATTCTATATGACTGTATTCTATAGAACTGTATTCTATTGGACTGTATTCTATAGGACTGTATTCTAAAGGACTGTATTCTACATGACTGTATTATTTGGGTCTATACTGCTTTAGATTGTGTCATTCATTCTTGACAGATATTATTTGGGTCTATACCGCTATAGATTGTGTCATTCATTCTTGACAGATATTATTTGGGTCTATACCGCTATAGATTGTGTCATTCATTCTTGACAGATATTATTTGGGTCTATACCGCTATAGATTATGTTCACGTTTCTCTAATTGTCCGCCAGATGGCGACTGCTATGATGTTCAATAGCAATCAGTGGCATAATGGTGGATTATGTTGATTTAGTTTATTTATTAATTAAATAAACTTGAAGCATAACTCGCTAAAACGTTCTTTGGATGTCCATTGTATTATATTGTAACGATCCTCGCTCTATGAGCCACGTTACAATTCCCATCAAGTGGGAAACACCTATCGGCGTGACGCGTGGGATGTCTGCCTTTCACGCCAAAATCCAGTGTTTGCTTCTCGTTCGCCACAATATTATATTATTATTATATTCTAAAAGATTAGATGACATGTATTCTGTGTAGAAGTGACAACTGTCTACCACTGGTCACATCCGGGGAACTCTGTGCTCTCCAGCTGCATCCCCGCCTCGTTAACTCGTTCTGACGTGGTGACGAGCAAACTGACACTTCTGCCGGTTGACCGGGCAGGAAAGACTCAAACTCACGGGATGTCAAGACTGGAACCGGACAAACATGTGAAAAGGCGAATCTTGAGTTGCGATGAAGTAGCCTAGTTGGAAGGAAAGGCTACGATAGAGGAAAAGATGGCGAACAACTCAACTTTAGACGTGTTTTCTAACAGAACAGGACAGAATTCATCTCAACCGTCTCCGTTCACTGAAATCCGGGAGAATCCGCTGAAGGTAGGCAACTAGTAACTCACTGACTCTTAAACGTCCGCACAATCCTTGTTCGGCAGGGAAACTTGATTTCTTATTAGTTGAAACAAATATTATTTTGTATTATTATTCGAGATTAAACACATTTATCGATTTTTTTTTAAGGGGAAAGATTTATTTGTATTTTTAGGAATTGTCCTAATATTATCATTATTATTATTATTATTATTTCCATGTCCGCTCTGGGACCGGATATGCCCTTGTCTGGGACAAACGATCCCAATTCCGAACTCTCAAAAAAATAAGTTGACCAATTCTAAAAACGGTCAATAATGAATATTAACTGGGAAATGATCTTGTGAAGTTTCTTGCAATTCCCTCTCTGTGACTTTGAAGAATATTTCTCTCAGAACTGTGATTTCCTACAAAACATTTGTTTAGCGATGTGGACATTAACGTCGGAGTCCTAAATGAATCAGGTGAGCGACACCATAAGGACCTTCATGTTCTGGTAAGTTTTCTACTTCAATTTAAACAACCAATATTCAAATCACAATGATCACAACTATAAACTATCAACTCAATCTACCTGATAGATTAAGATATGATTTTTGGTTCATATTCATTAGGTTTTAGTCATAAATCAACTGAGAAAGAAACTCAAATGTAACTTTGTATACCACTTGAATGGGGGAAAAAAACGTTTGTTTTTATTGAGGATTTTCTTATTCATAATTTTCCATATTTGTACAAATGTTTGCATTTTAACTTTTAATTTCTATTGGGGAAAAAAAACATGTCAGACTACCTGTTAACTCCAGTGGCTTGTCAACTCCGTCGCTGATGGCTTAACCCTCTTAAAGATGCGTTATTTTCTGTCTTTTATATTCGGAAAAATATCTGAATCACTGTTCTGCAACGTGCTTAAACTCTTTTAGTGTTGTCTGTACTAAACCTAAGGGATACTGTTTGCTTTATAAATGATGTTGTTATGTTGTAAATCTTAGAAAAACATGACAAAAAATGCTAACTGAAATAATCCCTGGAGCATTTACATAGTGCAATTAAACAACAAGAGGTTTGGAGATTTGTATTAGTTAATTTAAATTTAAAATGACCCATGAGCACCAAAGTGAAGTTGATAGAAGCATATTTTAAATTGGGGGTCAAATGAAAAGCTAGCAGTCTTAATATTTTAGAGAAATTAAGGCATAAATAAATGTTTCAACCATTTTTCTATCCTAAAAATTCTGAAATAAAGCAACGGCTATGGCGAACTGATGGAAACATCTACTATACAGGGTACATCATCACAGTCATGTTGAAGACTCCTGCCTTAGGAAACATCTACTATACAGGGTACATCATCACAGTCATGTTGAAGACTCCTGCCTTAGGAAACATCTACTATACAGGGTACATCAACACAGTCATGTTGAAGACTCCTGCCTTAGGAAACATCTACTATACAGGGTACATCATCACAGTCATGTTGAAGACTCCTGCCTTAGGAAACATCTACTATACAGGGTACATCATCACAGTCATGTTGAAGACTCCTGCCTTAGGAAACATCTACTATACAGGGTACATCATCACAGTCATGTTGAAGACTCCTGCCTTAGGAAACATCTACTATACAGGGTACATCATCACAGTCATGTTGAAGACTCCTGCCTTAGGAAACATCTACTATACAGGGTACATCATCACAGTCATGTTGAAGACTCCTGCCTTAGGAAACATCTACTATACAGGGTACATCATCACAGTCATGTTGAAGACTCCTGCCTTAGGAAACATCTACTATACAGGGTACATCATCACAGTCATGTTGAAGACTCCTGCCTTAGGAAACATCTACTATACAGGGTACATCATCACAGTCATGTTGAAGACTCCTGCCTTAGGAAACATCTACTATACAGGGTACATCATCACAGTCATGTTGAAGACTCCTGCCTTAGGAAACATCTACTATACAGGGTACATCATCACAGTCATGTTGAAGACTCCTGCCTTAGGAAACATCTACTATACAGGGTACATCATCACAGTCATGTTGAAGACTCCTGCCTTAGGAAACATCTACTATACAGGGTACATCATCACAGTCATGTTGAAGACTCCTGCCTTAGGAAACATCTACTATACAGGGTACATCAACACAGCCATGTTGAAGACTCCTGCCTTAGGAAACATCTACTATACAGGGTACATCATCACAGTCATGTTGAAGACTCCTCCTGCCTTAGGAAACATCTACTATACAGGGTACATCATCACAGTCATGTTGAAGACTCCTGCCTTAGGAAACATCTACTATACAGGGTACATCATCACAGTCATGTTGAAGACTCCTGCCTTAGTAAACATCTACTATACAGGGTACATCATCACAGTCATGTTGAAGACTCCTGCCTTAGGAAACATCTACTATACAGGGTACATCAACACAGCCATGTTGAAGACTCCTGCCTTAGGAAACATCTACTATACAGGGTACATCATCACAGTCATGTTGAAGACTCCTCCTGCCTTAGGAAACATCTACTATACAGGGTACATCATCACAGTCATGTTGAAGACTCCTGCCTTAGGAAACATCTACTATACAGGGTACATCATCACAGTCATGTTGAAGACTCCTGCCTTAGGAAACATCTACTATACAGGGTACATCATCACAGTCATGTTGAAGACTCCTGCCTTAGGAAACATCTACTATACAGGGTACATCAACACACAGTCATGTTGAAGACTCCTGCCTTAGGAAACATCTACTATACAGGGTACATCATCACAGTCATGTTGAAGACTCCTGCCTTAGGAAACATCTACTATACAGGGTACATCAACACAGTCATGTTGAAGACTCCTGCCTTAGGAAACATCTACTATACAAGGTACATCAACACACAGTCATGTTGAAGACTCCTGCCTTAGGAAACATCTACTATACAGGGTACATCAACACAGTCATGTTGAAGACTCCTACCTTAGGAAACATCTACTATACAGGGTACATCAACACAGCCACGTTGAAGTCTCCTGACAACTAAAATCAATACTTAGACATTTTTTTGCCTCCTGTAAGTTTAAGAAACATTGCCTTGCGGCTTGAAATTCCGTTACCAAACCCCCCCCCCCCCCACGTCTTTAAGATATTTACTAATTTCTTTAGAAGGAGGGAGGAGGGAGGATAATGAAAGTTCACAGAAGTAACAAGTAAAAGTAGACCTAATCAATTATTTATTGGAAAATGTGGATACTGAGGGAGATTTTACAGAAATTCTGTAACCAAACTTCTTCCAGTAAAAAGTGTTTTTGTAAAATGGTTAAAAGTAGTCCTTGTGTATGTATGGTTTGTTCAATTTTTTTAAATCAGTGATTTTTGTTTGGTACAGAATCTGAGTGTCAGCGCAATTCCGTTGCCGTGGAATTACATATTTGAATAATCTAATGTTTTAATTAAACAATCAAGGTCATTAAACACATGTAAAAATGAAGAGTATTTTTATGGTGTGACAGAGTTGACATAAATCCATTTAGTTGTCTTATTATGGTGTGACAGAGTTGACATAAATCCATTTAGTTGTCTTTTTATGGTGTGTGTGACAGAGTTGACATAAATCCATTTAGTTGTCTTTTTATGGTGTGTGTGACAGAGTTGACATAAATCCATTTAGTTGTCTTATTATGGTGTGATAGAGTTGACATAAATCCATTTAGTTGTCTTTTTATGGTGTGACAGAGTTGACATAAATCCATTTAGTTGTCTTTTTATGGTGTGACAGAGTTGACATAAATCCATTTAGTTGTCTTTTTATGGTGTGTGTGACAGAGTTGACATAAATCCATTTAGTTGTCTTTTTATGGTGTGTGTGACAGAGTTGACATAAATCCATTTAGTTGTCTTTTTATGGTGTGTGTGACAGAGTTGACATAAATCCATTTAGTTGTCTTTTTATGGTGTGTGTGACAGAGTTGACATAAATCCATTTAGTTGTCTTTTTATGGTGTGACAGAGTTGACATAAATCCATTTAGTTGTCTTATTATGGTGTGATAGAGTTGACATAAATCCATTTAGTTGTCTTTTTATGGTGTGACAGAGTTGACATAAATCCATTTAGTTGTCTTTTTATGGTGTGACAGAGTTGACATAAATCCATTTAGTTGTCTTTTTATGGTGTGACAGAGTTGACATAAATCCATTTAGTTGTCTTTTTATGGTGTGTGTGACAGAGTTGACATAAATCCATTTAGTTGTCTTTTTATGGTGTGTGTGACAGAGTTGACATAAATCCATTTAGTTGTCTTTTTATGGTGTGTGTGACAGAGTTGACATAAATCCATTTAGTTGTCTTTTTATGGTGTGTGTGACAGAGTTGACATAAATCCATTTAGTTGTCTTTTTATGGTGTGACAGAGTTGACATAAATCCATTTAGTTGTCTTATTATGGTGTGATAGAGTTGACATAAATCCATTTAGTTGTCTTTTTATGGTGTGACAGAGTTGACATAAATCCATTTAGTTGTCTTTTTATGGTGTGACAGAGTTGACATAAATCCATTTAGTTGTCTTTTTATGGTGTGTGTGACAGAGTTGACATAAATCCATTTAGTTGTCTTTTTATGGTGTGTGTGACAGAGTTGACATAAATCCATTTAGTTGTCTTTCTATGGTGTGTGTGACAGAGTTGACATAAATCCATTTAGTTGTCTTTTTATGGTGTGTGTGACAGAGTTGACATAAATCCATTTAGTTGTCTTTTTATGGTGTGTGTGACAGAGTTGACATAAATCCATTTAGTTGTCTTTTTATGGTGTGTGTGACAGAGTTGACATAAATCCATTTAGTTGTCTTTTTATGGTGTGTGTGACAGAGTTGACATAAATCCATTTAGTTGTCTTTTTATGGTGTGTGTGACAGAGTTGACATAAATCCATTTAGTTGTCTTTTTATGGTGTGTGTGACAGAGTTGACATAAATCCATTTAGTTGTCTTTTTATGGTGTGTGTGACAGAGTTGACATAAATCCATTTAGTTGTCTTTTTATGGTGTGTGTGACAGAGTTGACATAAATCCATTTAGTTGTCTTTTTATGGTGTGTGTGACAGAGTTGACATAAATCCATTTAGTTGTCTTTTTATGGTGTGTGTGACAGAGTTGACATAAATCCATTTAGTTGTCTTTTTATGGTGTGTGTGACAGAGTTGACATAAATCCATTTAGTTGTCTTTTTATGGTGTGTGTGACAGAGTTGACATAAATCCATTTAGTTGTCTTTTTATGGTGTGTGTGACAGAGTTGACATAAATCCATTTAGTTGTCTTTCTATGGTGTGTGTGACAGAGTTGACATAAATCCATTTAGTTGTCTTTTTATGGTGTGTGTGACAGAGTTGACATAAATCCATTTAGTTGTCTTTTTATGGTGTGTGTGACAGAGTTGACATAAATCCATTTAGTTGTCTTTTTATGGTGTGTGTGACAGAGTTGACATAAATCCATTTAGTTGTCTTTTTATGGTGTGTGTGACAGAGTTGACATAAATCCATTTAGTTGTCTTTTTATGGTGTGTGTGACAGAGTTGACATAAATCCATTTAGTTGTCTTTTTATGGTGTGTGTGACAGAGTTGACATAAATCCATTTAGTTGTCTTTTTATGGTGTGTGTGACAGAGTTGACATAAATCCATTTAGTTGTCTTTTTATGGTGTGTGTGACAGTTGACATAAATCCATTTAGTTGTCTTTTTATGGTGTGTGACAGAGTTGACATAAATCCATTTAGTTGTCTTTTTATGGTGTGTGTGACAGAGTTGACATAAATCCATTTAGTTGTCTTTTTATGGTGTGTGTGACAGAGTTGACATAAATCCATGTAGTTGTCTTTTTATGGTGTGTGTGACAGAGTTGACATAAATCCATTTAGTTGTCTTTTATGGTGTGTGTGACAGAGTTGACAAATCCATTTAGTTGTCTTTTTATGGTGTGTGTGACAGAGTTGACATAAATCCATTTAGTTGTCTTTTTATGGTGTGTGTGACAGAGTTGACATAAATCCATTTAGTTGTCTTTTTATGGCGTGTGTGACAGAGTTGACATAAATCCATTTAGTTGTCTTTTTATGGCGTGAGTGACAGAGTTGACATAAATCCATTTAGTTGTCTTTTTATGGTGTGTGTGACAGAGTTGACATAAATCCATTTAGTTGCCTTTTTATGAAAACATGTAAGAATGAGGTTGTTTATTTTACATGTTGAGAGAGCTGATACTTTGATCTATCAAAATATATATTTTAAGAAAAATATTTGTGAAAAACCCAAAATGTATATTTTCAATTTTTTTTCAAGAATCCCTTCACAGTGCCCTTCACAGTGCCAGGGTAGTAATCTGTCACTATAGTAGTGTTCTGGTCCTTCACAGCGTCAGGGTAGTAATCTGTCACTATAGTAGTGTTCTGGTCCTTCACAGCGTCAGGGTAGTAATCTGTCACTATAGTAGTGTTCTGGTCCTTCACAGTGTCAGGGTAGTAATCTGTCACTATAGTAGTGTTCTGGTCCTTCACAGTGTCAGGGTAGTAATCTGTCACTATAGTAGTGTTCTGGTCCTTCACAGTGTCAGGGTAGTAATCTGTTTACTATAGTAGTGTTCTGGTTCTTCACAGCGTCAGGGTAGTAATCTGTCACTATAGTAGTGTTCTGGTCCTTCACATCGTCAGGGTAGTAATCTGTCACTATAGTAGTGTTCTGGTCCTTCACGGTGTCAGGGTAGTAATCTGTCACTATAGTAGTGTTCTGGTTCTTCACAGCGTCAGGGTAGTAATCTGTCACTATAGTAGTGTTCTGGTCCTTCACATCGTCAGGGTAGTAATCTGTCACTATAGTAGTGTTCTGGTCCTTCACGGTGTCAGGGTAGTAATCTGTCACTATAGTAGTGTTCTGGTCCTTCACAGCGTCAGGGTAGTAATCTGTCACTATAGTAGTGTTCTGGTCCTTCACAGTGTCAGGGTAGTAATCTGTCACTATAGTAGTGTTCTGGTCCTTCACAGTGTCAGGGTAGTAATCTGTCACACAGATGCACTTCCTCCTCGGCACACAGATGCACTTCCTCCTCGGCACACAGATGCACTTCCTCCTCGGCACACAGATGCACTTCCTCCTCGGCACACAGATGCACTTCCTCCTCGGCACACAGATGCACTTCCTCCTCGGCACACAGATGCACTTCCTCCTCGGCACACAGATGCACTTCCTCCTCGGCACACAGATGCACTTCCTCCTCGGCACACAGATGCACTTCCTCCTCGGCACACAGATGCACTTCCTCCTCGGCACACAGATGCACTTCCTCCTCGGCACACAGATGCACTTCCTCCTCGGCACACAGATGCACATTCTCCTCTGCACACAGATGCACATTCTCCTCTGCACACAGATGCACATTCTCCTCTGCACACAGATGCACATTCTCCTCTGCACACAGATGCACATTCTCCTCTGCACACAGATGCACATTCTCCTCTGCACACAGATGCACATTCTCCTCTGCACACAGATGCACATTCTCCTCGGCACACAGATGCACTTCCTCCTCGGCACACAGATGCACTTCCTCCTCGGCACACAGATGCACTTCCTCCTCGGCACACAGATGCACTTCCTCCTCGGCACACAGATGCACTTCCTCCTCGGCACACAGATGCACTTCCTCCTCGGCACACAGATGCACTTCCTCCTCGGCACACAGATGCACTTCCTCCTCGGCACACAGATGCACTTCCTCCTCGGCACACAGATGCACATTCTCCTCTGCACACAGATGCACATTCTCCTCTGCACACAGATGCACATTCTCCTCTGCACACAGATGCACATTCTCCTCTGCACACAGATGCACATTCTCCTCTGCACACAGATGCACATTCTCCTCTGCACACAGATGCACATTCTCCTCTGCACACAGATGGACTTCCTCCTCGGCACACAGATGCACTTCCTCCTCGGCACACAGATGCACTTCCTCCTCGGCACACAGATGCACTTCCTCCTCGGCACACAGATGCACTTCCTCCTCGGCACACAGATGCACATTCTCCTCGGCACACAGATGCACTTCCTCCTCGGCACACAGATGCACATTCTCCTCGGCACACAGATGCACTTCCTCCTCGGCACACAGATGCACTTCCTCCTCGGCACACAGATGCACTTCCTCCTCGGCACACAGATGCACTTCCTCCTCGGCACACAGATGCACTTCCTCCTCGGCACACAGATGCACTTCCTCCTCGGCACACAGATGCACATTCTCCTCGGCACACAGATGCACTTCCTCCTCGGCACACAGATGCACTTCCTCCTCGGCACACAGATGCACATTCTCCTCGGCACACAGATGCACATTCTCCTCGGCACACAGATGCACATTCTCCTCGGCACACAGATGCACATTCTCCTCGGCACACAGATGCACATTCTCCTCGGCACACAGATGCACATTCTCCTCTGCACACAGATGCACATTCTCCTCTGCACACAGATGCACATTCTCCTCTGCACACAGATGCACATTCTCCTCTGCACACAGATGCACATTCTCCTCTGCACACAGATGCACATTCTCCTCTGCACACAGATGCACATTCTCCTCTGCACACAGATGCACATTCTCCTCATACTCATCTTCCCATCTGTCCCAGGCAGGGAATTCTGTCAGCCACGTTGTCAGGTGGACCTGGGCATAGATGAGGACTGAGGTGAATTCTGTCAACCACGTTGTCAGGGCCTGGGCAGAGATGAGGACTGAGGTGAATTCTGTCAGCCACGTTGACAGGACCTGGGCAGAGATGAGGACTGAGGTGAATTCTGTCAGCCACGTTGTCAGGGGGGCCTGGGCAGAGATGAGTTGTGAGGCATATACTGTAGAAATAGGAGAAGAGACTGTTCTGCAGGAGAATGGGTTTACTGTACTATAAGGGTTGAACAGCTGGCAGCTCTGAGATAACTCAATACCCCAGCCTGCTCTCTCCCTTCCCTCCTCCCCTCCCAGGTCAGAGGCCACGGATCAGCCCATCTCTTTACCCCTTCATCCATCCCCAGCCCGTCACAGTTCTCCATTGTCACGTAGCACAAAGAAGCACGCTGTCCCCCTGGACACCGAGAGAGAGAGGGAGACAGTGGGGGAGGAGAACATCAGTCTCATTCTGTTCTGTCACCTCTTCAGACCCAGAGAGAGAGTTCTGTTCTGTCACCTCCTCAGACCCAGAGAGAGAGTTCTGTTCTGTCACCTCCTCAGACCCAGAGAGAGAGTTCTGTTCTGTCACCTCCTCAGACCCAGAGAGAGAGTTCTGTTCTGTCACCTCCTCAGACCCAGAGAGAGAGTTCTGTTCTGTCACCTCCTCAGACCCAGAGAGAGAGTTCTGTTCTGTCACCTCCTCAGACCCAGAGAGAGAGTTCTGTTCTGTCACCTCCTCAGACCCAGAGAGAGAGTTCTGTTCTGTCACCTCCTCAGACCCAGAGAGAGAGTTCTGTTCTGTCACCTCCTCAGACCCAGAGAGAGAGTTCTGTTCTGTCACCTCCTCAGACCCAGAGAGAGAGTTCTGTTCTGTCACCTCCTCAGACCCAGAGAGAGAGTTCTGTTCTGTCACCTCCTCAGACCCAGAGAGAGAGTTCTGTTCTGTCACCTCCTCAGACCCAGAGAGAGAGTTCTGTTCTGTCACCTCCTCAGACCCAGAGAGAGAGTTCTGTTCTGTCACCTCTTCAGACCCAGTCAGACCCAGAGAGAGAGTTCTGTTCTGTCGCTTCTTCAGACCCGGTCAGACCCAGAGAGAGTTCTGTTCTGTCACCTCTTCAGACCCGGTCAGACCCAGAGAGAGGAGATGCAGGAAGAATGTTAGGCCCTATAGAGAACACTCTGGGGTAGAATGTTAGGCCCTATAGAGAACACTCTGGGGTAGAATGTTCTGGGCTACAATGTTAGGGACAGAGTTAGAACACTCTGGGCTACAATGTTAGGGACAGAGTTAGAACACTCTGGGGTAGAATGTTAGGGACAGAGTTAGAACACTATGGGGTAGAATGTTAGGGACAGAGTTAGAACACTCTGGGGTAGAATGTTAGGGACAGAGTTAGAACACTCTGGGGTAGAATGTTAGGGACAGAGTTAGAACACTCTGGGGTAGAATGTTAGGGACAGAGTTCGAACACTCTGGGGTAGAATGTTAGGGACAGAGTTCGAACACTCTGGGGTAGAATGTTAGGGACAGAGTTAGAACACTCTGGGGTAGAATGTTAGGGACAGAAGCACCCTGACCAGAACGGACCTGCCAGGCCAATTAGGTCATGTTTGCCAAGTAGGACACTCCCTAGTGTGCCAGCCTGCTTGTGGCCTTTGTTGTGTTTGCCCTTCCTGCTACAAGGAAGCCAGATCTCTGTTCCCTCTGAGTGAATGGGCTGATGAATACTACTGTGCAATTCCATGTAAAAGAAATCAGTCAATTGAAATAAATTCGAGGCTATAATCTATGGGTTTCACATTACAGATATGCATCTGTTGGTCACAGATCCCTTAAATAAAGGTAGGGGTGTGATCAGAAAACCAGTCAGTATCTGGTGTGATCAGAACACCAGTCAGTATCTGGTGTGATCAGAACACCAGTCCGTATCTGGTGTGATCAGAACACCAGTCCGTATCTGGTGTGATCAGAACACCAGTCCGTATCTGGTGTGATCAGAAAACCAGTCAGTATCTGGTGTCACCACCATTTACCTCATGCAGCTTGACACATCTCCTTCACATAGAGTTGATCAGGCTGTTGATTGTGGCCTGTGGAATGTTGTCCCCACTCCTCTTCAATGGGGTGACATGTCTAGTGAGAATGCAGACCATGGAAGAACTGGGGGAAAAATGTCAGCTTCCAGGAAGTGTACAGATCCTTGCGACATGGGGCCGTGCATTATCATGCTGAAACATGAGGTGATGGCGGCGGATGAATGGCACGACAATGGGGCCTCGGGATCTCGTCACGGTATCTCTGTGCTTTCAAATGACCATAGATAAAATACAGTTGTTAGTTGTCTGTAGTTTATGCCTGGCCATACCATAACTCCACAATGGGGCACTCTGTTCACAATGTTGACATCAGTAAATCAAATCAAATCAAATGTATTTATAAAGCCCTTCTTACATCAGCTGATATCTCAAAGTGCTGTACAGAAACCCAGCCTAAAACCCCAAACAGCAAGCAATGCAGGTGTAGAAGCACGGTGGCTAGGAAAAACTCACTAGAAAGGCCAGAACCTAGGAAGAAACCTAGAGAGGAACCAGGCTATGTGGGGTGGCCAGTCCTCTTCTGGCTGTGCCGGGTGGAGCAGCAGTACGGTCAGATGGACTGGGGACAGCAAGGAGTCATCATGTCAGGTAGTCCTGGGGCATGGTCCTAGGGCTCAGGTCCTTCTAAACCGCTCGACCACATAACGCCATACATCCGGTTTGCGGTTGTGAGACCGGTTGACCTTGGAGATGGTTTATGGGATTAACAGGGATGTAAACAAATTGTTTCACAATTTCAGAGACATTTTTTGGGATCTTTTATTTCAGCATTTTTTTATATTTTTGTTTAGTATCGTTTTGGAGAAATTATTTGCCGTACGTTTAAGAAACATTGCTTTATGCCTTGTCATTCCATTACCAGAAACACTTTGAGATGTGTTCTAATTTCTCTGCCTCGTGAAGAGGGAGGATCATGAATGTTCACAGAACTAACAAGTAAAGGTAAAGCTATCAATTAGTTTGTGATTTTACTGATCTCAAACTTGTTTATTAATTAATGAGAGATTTAAAACTTGTAATTCTGTTGCGAATCGGTAACAGAATTAGCCAAAAATCAGTCACGGAATTACTGCAATTGAATTGGGAAATGATAGTAGTCACAAACCACAGTTGGGTCTCCTGCTACTGTCCTCCCTTTCACTGGTGTACTCCGCCCATGGAAGGAATCGGGCCCACTCTCCCTGCCGGTCCTGGCAGTGACTCCTCAGGAACCTCCCCAGCTCCTGGTTCATCCTCTCCACCTGCCTGTTGGACTGAGGCCGGTACCTGGAAGTGAGGCTGACTGTGACCCCGAGCTTCTCCATAAAGGCTTTCCGTACCCGTAATGTTAATTGGGGGCCATGGTCAGAGACGATGTCCTCCGGAAGGCCATAACGGGAAGGGGAAGGAGTTTCCCTGCTGGAGCGTTCCGTGAGGATTTGTTTTGATCAGGAGTTGACGTAGCGACTAACGTGCTGCGCCAAGGTAGGCCACCAATACTTCTCAGATTGGGTAGTGCGAGAAATACCTGACTGTCCAGTGATGACAGCTGTCTGCGCCCAGGTTAGCAGATGATCCCTAATCCCCGTGGGAACGTAGATGCCTTCAGGAGGACAGTTAGTGGGTGCGGGCTCTATCTCCAGAGACTGGCGAATGTCCACATCTACGTCCCAGACCACAGGGGCTACAACTCGAGAGGAAGGGATTACAGGTGCATGGGCAGGACCCTCTCCCGAATCGTAGAGACGTGACAAGGCATCGGCTTTGGTGGGGTTTTTTAACCTGGGAGAATCTTGTGAAGTAAAGGGCCCACCTTGCTTGGCGCGGATTCAGCCTCCTTTTCTGTCCGTATGTACTCCAGGTTCCGATGGTCGGTGAGGATGACGAATGGGTCCGTGGCGCCCTCCAGCCAGTGTCTCCACCCCTAATGCCAATTTCACCACCAGGAGCTCTCGATCACCGACGTCGTAATTCCTCTGCGGGGGATAGTTTCTTAGACAAATATGCACACGGATGCAATTTCTGTGGATGACCTTGTCGTTGAGACAGAACTGCCCCCACGCCCACCTCTGAAGCGTCCACCACAAAAGGTATTGTGGGATCTGGATGTTTGAGCAATGGGGGCGGAGGGTGAAACGTCCCATTAGTAGACTGAAGGCCTCGTCGGCTGCTAGACTCTGGACCAACCTACGGGGACCACCCTTAAGGAGAAGGGTGAGAGGAGCGGGGATGGAGCTCAAATACCTGATGAAACGGCGGTAGAAGTTGGCAAAACCCCAAAAAACATTGTAACCCCTTTTATGGTGATTGGGACTGGCCATGATCTGACTGCATCTACCTTCTTGACATCCATCTTCACTCCTTACAGGCTGATTTGGTAGCCTGGGAAGGAGCCTCCTGATGAAACTGGCACTTCTCAGCCTTGACAAACAGGTGGTTAGCAGGGAGGCGTTCCAGAACTACTCGGACGTGAGCGATGTGATCTTCCAAGGTAGCCGAGTAGACCAGAATGTCATCCGTATAAACAACCTCCTGGCATCCGAGCATGTCCCGGGAGCACCTTGTTGACAAATGCCTGGAACACTGACGGAGCATTGGCTAATCCAAATGGCATCACCAAGTACTCGTCGAGACCAGACATCTTGCTAAAATCTGTCTTCCATTCATCACCCTCCCAGATGCGGATGAGATTGTATGCACTCCGCAGGTCCAGCTCCGGTAACGGTACTTGGTGGTGCCTTCATTGAGTCCTCTGTAATCAATACATCCATACGTCTTGGCCACGAAGAAGAAACCAGCCAACGCTGGAGAAGTGGACTTGCGGATGAAACCTTGTTGGAACGCCTCATAGATGTACTGGCAACCTCGAACACCCGAAGGGGGGGAGCGGGAGTAGACGTGACACAAACACCAAAGCCGGCGGGAGTATCGTTGAGGTGAAGCATCTGTTAAACAAACAAAAAGTGTTGTACAAGCAGTTGTTACAACAACAACAACATATTGTAGCTTCAAGTGTTTTGTCCAAAAGCTGGTGGAACATTCAACTAATACAAGAATGGATGACCTGACCAGAGAGGTCCAGGAACTGAAGAACAGTTTGCAGTTCTCCCAGGGTCAGCACGATGAGTTTAAACAAGAGAACGGGCAAGTTGAATGCAGTCTGTAAGTCCGTGAGAGAGGACATCAGTTCGGTGTGTGAATCCATGATAACGATGACAGAGAAATCAGATTATCTTGAGGGACAATCAAGGCGGAACAACATGGTTGTGGACGGAATTGCAGAATCTCCACGAGACCTGGACGGAGTCTGAAGACAAAGTGAGGGAAATGATTTGGAGATGGACCACAGTAAAATTTAGGTGGACAACGCCCACAGGACTGGAAAACCCACCACCGGCCAAGGTGAGATGCCCAGGCCAATAGCAGTCAAGTTCCTCAGGTTCAAGGACAAAGTAGCTGTTCCGGAAAGAGCCAAGAACTTAAGAGGAACGTATATCTTCCTCAGCGAGGACTATCCTGAAGCTGTCTGCCAGAATAGGAAATCATTTTTCCCAGCCATGAAAGCTGCCAGAGCACGTAGGGACATTGCTTACATTCGCTATGACAGGCTCATTGGCCACCCTCCCTACGACCGGCTCATTGGCCACCCTCGCTACGACAGGCTCATTGGCCACCCTCCCTACGACAGGCTCATTGGCCACCCTCCCTACGGCTGGCTCATTGGCCACCCTCCCTACGCCTGGCTCATTGGCCACCCTCCCTACGACAGGCTCAATGGCCACCCTCCCTACGACAGGCTCATTGGCCACCCTCCCTACGACAGGCTCATTGGCCACCCTCCCTACGCCCGGCTCATTGGCCACCCTCCCTACGACAGGCTCATTGGCCACCCTCCCTACGACAGGCTCATTGGCCACCCTCCCTACGCCCGGCTCATTGGCCACCCTCCCTACGCCCGGCTCATTGGCCACCCTCCCTACGCCCGGCTCATTGGCCACCCTCCCTACGCCCGGCTCATTGGCCACCCTCCCTACGACAGGCTCATTGGCCACCCTCCCTACGACAGGCTCATTGGCCACCCTCCCTACGCCCGGCTCATTGGCCACCCTCCCTACGCCCGGCTCATTGGCCACCCTCCCTACGCCCGGCTCATTGGCCACCCTCCCTACAACCGGCTCATTGGCCACCCTCCCTACGCCAGGCTCATTGGCCACCCTCCCTACGACAGGCTCATTGGCCACCCTCCCTACTTCAGGCTCATTGGCCACCCTCCCTACGACAGGCTCATTGGCCACCCTCCCTACGACAGGCTCATTGTCCACCCTCCCTACGACAGACTCATTGTCCACCCTCCCTACGACAGGCTCATTGGCCACCCTCCCTACGACAGGCTCATTGGCCACCCTCCCTACGCCCGGCTCATTGGCCACTCTCCCTACGACAGGCTCATTGGCCACCCTCCCTACGACAGGCTCATTGGCCACCCTCCCAACGACAGGCTCATTGGCCACCCTCCCTACGACAGGCTCATTGGCCACCCTCCCTACGACAGGCTCATTGTCCACCCTCCCTCCCAAAAGCCTGTAAGGGATGAGAGAGCCAAGCCTATGGGTCCGTAGCTTCAACCCCGCTGCACACACACACCAATTGATTTAATGCACAGCTGAATGTATATATTTCTCTCTTTCTTTGTCTGGTCTTTTCCATATTATGTCCATCTGTGATCAGCTACCCAGGAAAGGTGCTGAAAATAGTAATATGGGCTATCTGTAGCCTTACAAATAAGGTTCAGGAACTCTGACTTCCCAACATCAAACAACATTAATACATTAGCCATTTCTTAGACTCACTTAAATAGTTAATTTGATGTTACATACAAGGATATAACATCTATAGAAGAGACAGGAATGTTTATAGGGGAGGTGTTGCTGTATATATTCAGAGCCATATTCCCTGTGATGCTTATGGGGGAGGTGTTGTTGTATATATTCAGAGCCATATTCCCTGTAATGTTTATAGGGGAGGTGTTGTGTATATTCAGAGCCATATTCCCTGTAATGTTTATAGGGGAGGTGTTGTGTATATTCAGAGCCATATTCCCTGTGATGCTTATGGGGGAGGTGTTGTTGTATATATTCAGAGCCATATCCCTGTAATGCTTAGAGAAGATCTTATGTCAGGTGTTATTGAAGTGTTGTGGTTGCAGGTTCATTTGGCCCTTCATCTAAAGCCTTTTATTGTGGGGTGTTGCTGTAGGCCACCAAGTGCTAACAGTCAGTATCTAAATAATGTGTAAAATGCTTGCTAGGGTATGTGATGTAAACAGAGAGGTCTACTTTCTCAGGGGACCTGAATAATTGACTGGTTTTCATCAAGCTGTCCGCTCAAGAGGAAGCTTCTCACTGTAACCAGTGTCTGTAATCTGGTTCAGGTTATTAATCAACCCACTCAACAGGAAGCTTCTCACTGTAACCAGTGTCTGTAATCTGGTTCAGGTTATTAATCAACCCACTTAACAGGAAGCTTCTCACTGTAACCAGTGTCTGTAATCTGGTTCAGGTTATTAATCAACCCACTCAACAGGAAGCTTCTCACTGTAACCAGTGTCTGTAATCTGGTTCAGGTTATTAATCAACCTACTCAACAGGAAGCTTCTCACTGTAACCAGTGTCTGTAATCTGGTTCAGGTTATTAATCAACCTACTCAACAGGAAGCTTATCACTGTAACCAGTGTCTGTAATCTGGTTCAGGTTATTAATCAACCCACTCAACAGGAAGCTTCTCACTGTAACCAGTGTCTGTAATCTGGTTCAAGTTATTAATCAACCTACTCAACAGGAAGCTTCTCACTGTAACCAGTGTCTGTAATCTGGTTCAGGTTATTAATCAACCTACTCAACAGGAAGCTTCTCACTGTAACCAGTGTCTGTAATCTGGTTCAGGTTATTAATCAACCCACTCAACAGGAAGCTTCTCACTGTAACCAGTGTCTGTAATCTGGTTCAAGTTATTAATCAACCCACTCAACAGGAAGCTTCTCACTGTAACCAGTGTCTGTAATCTGGTTCAGGTTATTAATCAACCCACTCAACAGGAAGCTTCTCACTGTAACCAGTGTCTGTAATCTGGTTCAGGTTATTAATCAACCCTCTCAACAGGAAGCTTCTCACTGTAACCAGTGTCTGTAATCTGGTTCAAGTTATTAATCAACCCACTCAACAGGAAGCTTCTCACTGTAACCAGTGTCTGTAATCTGGTTCAGGTTATTAGTCAACCTATCAGGTTGTTTACAAACACTACAGGAACAAGATCATCCACATGTATCACATTTGTACTAATACTGTATAACTTTGTTCTTACGCTGTATCTGGATGCAGTGATCACAATATAGTGGCTATATACAGGAAGGACAAAGCTCCAACAGCTGGGCCTAAAATAGTATACAAGAGATCATACAAGATTTAGCTGTGACTCTTATGTGGATGTTATTTGTTGGTCTGAGCATCCAGACGCTGCACTTGATGAATTTATGAAATTGCTTCTTCAAATTATTGATAAACATGAAACTGACTGTTAGAACTGTTAAGGCTCTGTGGATCGATGAGGAAACTGACTGTTAGAACTGTTAAGGCTCCGTGGATCGATGAGGAAATGAAGAAACTGACTGTTAGAACTGTTAAGGCTCCATGGATCGATGAGGAAACTGACTGTTAGAACTGTTAAGGCTCCGTGGATCGATGAGGAAACTGACAGAACTGTTAAGGCTCCGTGGATCGATGAGGAAACTGACTGTTAGAACTGTTAAGGCTCCGTGGATCGATGAGGAAACTGACTGTTAGAACTGTTAAGGCTCCGTGGATCGATGAGGAAATGAAGAAACTGTATTGGTTGAAAGAGACGGGACAAAAGGAAGTGGCTAACAAGTCTGTCTGACTTCCTGCAAAATGAGAAATGTAACTAAACTATATTATGAAGCCGAGATCAATGATATAAAGAATGATGGCAAAAAAACATTTGAGTTTAAAATGAAATTCTGGGCAGAAAGACACATTCAACCTCATCTTTTATCTAAGTTCCATATTGCCTAAATAGAACAAGGATAAGATCACAATACCCATTCTGGATTACCCAGAAGTCCACGGTTCCATACTGCATGAATCTTTCCATGCAATAAATTAATTCTGTGAAAAACAAATGAATTCAGTGTGCTAATGTGTCTCGGGGACTAGTTCAGCAGGAGGTAGTTATCACTCACAGCGGGGACTAGTTCAGCAGGAGGTTCTTATCACTCACAGCGGGGACTAGTTCAGCAGGAGGTAGTTATCACTCACAGCGGGGACTAGTTCAGCAGGAGGTTCTTATCACTCACAGCGGGGACTAGTTCAGCAGGAGGTTCTTATCACTCACAGCGGGGACTAGTTCAGCAGGAGGTTCTTATCACTCACAGCGGGGACTAGTTCAGCAGGAGGTTCTTATCACTCACAGCGGGGACTAGTTCAGCAGGAGGTTCTTATCACTCACAGCGGGGACTAGTTCAGCAGGAGGTTCTTATCACTCACAGCGGGGACTAGTTCGGCAGGAGGTAGTTATCACTCACAGCGGGGACTAGTTCAGCAGGAGGTAGTTATCACTCACAGCGGGGACTAGTTCAGCAGGAGGTTCTTATCACTCACAGCGGGGACTAGTTCAGCAGGAGGTTCTTATCACTCACAGCGGGGACTAGTTCGGCAGGAGGTAGTTATCACTCACAGCGGGGACTAGTTCAGCAGGAGGTAGTTATCACTCACAGCGGGGACTAGTTCAGCAGGAGGTTCTTATCACTCACAGCGGGGACTAGTTCAGCAGGAGGTTCTTATCACTCACAGCGGGGACTAGTTCAGCAGGAGGTAGTTATCACTCACAGCGGGGACTAGTTCAGCAGGAGGTAGTTATCACTCACAGCGGGGACTAGTTCAGCAGGAGGTAGTTATCACTCACAGCGGGGACTAGTTCAGCAGGAGGTAGTTATCACTCACAGCGGGGACTAGTTCAGCAGGAGGTAGTTATCACTCACAGCGGGGACTAGTTCAGCAGGAGGTAGTTATCACTCACAGCGGGGACTAGTTCAGCAGGAGGTAGTTATCACTCACAGCGGGGACTAGTTCAGCAGGAGGTAGTTATCACTCACAGCGGGGACTAGTTCAGCAGGAGGTAGTTATCACTCACAGCGGGGACTAGTTCAGCAGGAGGTAGTCATCACTCACAGCGGGGACTAGTTCAGCAGGAGGTAGTTATCACTCACAGCTACGATGGAACGGGGCCTTCCCTCCCCTCTTCCACTGAAACGGTGAAACCCTTTTTGAAAATAAATTGTTTCCACCTGTTCGTCATTTTGAGATTACGTTTCATTAACGTCTTGACTTTCCCCTCCGTTGACTGATAGTTTTCATTTCCATTCTCCTTCATAACAATATTATTCTCCTTTATAACAATATTATTCTCCTTCATGACAATATTATTCTCCTTCATAACAATATTATTCTCCTTCATAACAATATTATTCTCCTTTATAACAATATTATTCTCCTTCATGACAATATTATTCTCCTTTATAACAATATTATTCTCCTTCATGACAATATTATTCTCCTTTATAACAATATTATTCTCCTTCATGACAATATTATTCTCCTTTATAACAATATTATTCTCCTTCATGACAATATTATTCTCCTTCATAACAATATTATTCTCCTTCATAACAATATTATTCTCCTTTATAACAATATTATTCTCCTTTATAACAATATTATTCTCCTTCATGACAATATTATTCTCCTTTATAACAATATTATTCTCCTTCATGACAATATTATTCTCCTTCATAACAATATTATTCTCCTTCATGACAATATTATTCTCCTTCATGACAATATTATTCTCCTTCATAACAATATTATTCTCCTTCATGACAATATTATTCTCCTTCATAACAATATTATTCTCCTTTATAACAATATTATTCTCCTTCATGACAATATTATTCTCCTTTATAACAATATTATTCTCCTTCATGACAATATTATTCTCCATTCTTCTATACTTTAGATCAAGTCATTCAGCTTTCATTGTTTTATCATCGTACCGTAGCCTCTCTGTGGTGTCACGGTAGTTTGTTTTATCGTACCGTAGCCTCTCTGTGGTGTCACGGTAGTTTGTTTTATCATCGTACCATAGCCTCTCTGTGGTGTCACGGTAGTTTGTTTTATCATCGTACCGTAGCCTCTCTGTGGTGTCACGGTAGTTTGTTTTATCGTACCGTAGCCTCTCTGTGGTGTCACGGTAGTTTGTTTTATCATCGTACCGTAGCCTCTCTGTGGTGTCACGGTAGTTTGTTTTATCGTACCGTAGCCTCTCTGTGGTGTCACGGTAGTTTGTTTTATCGTACCGTAGCCTCTCTGTGGTGTCACGGTAGTTTGTTTTATCATCGTACCGTAGCCTCTCTGTGGTGTCACGGTAGTTTGTTTTATCGTACCGTAGCCTCTCTGTGGTGTCACGGTAGTTTGTTTTATCATCGTACCGTAGCCTCTCTGTGGTGTCACGGTAGTTTGTTTTATCGTACCGTAGCCTCTCTGTGGTGTCACGGTAGTTTGTTTTATCGTACCGTAGCCTCTCTGTGGTGTCACGGTAGTTTGTTTTATCGTACCGTAGCCTCTCTGTGGTGTCACGGTAGTTTGTTTTATCGTACCGTAGCCTCTCTGTGGTGTCACGGTAGTTTGTTTTATCGTACCGTAGCCTCTCTGTGGTGTCACGGTAGTTTGTTTTATCGTACCGTAGCCTCTCTGTGGTGTCACGGTAGTTTGTTTTATCGTACCGTAGCCTCTCTGTGGTGTCTTAGGGAGTCCACGGTAGTTTGTTTTATCGTACCATAGCCTCTCTGTGGTGTCACGGTAGTTTGTTTTATCGTACCGTAGCCTCTCTGTGGTGTCACGGTAGTTTGTTTTATCGTACCGTAGCCTCTCTGTGGTGTCACGGTAGTTTGTTTTATCGTACCGTAGCCTCTCTGTGGTGTCACGGTAGTTTGTTTTATCGTACCGTAGCCTCTCTGTGGTGTCACGGTAGTTTGTTTTATCGTACCGTAGCCTCTCTGTGGTGTCACGGTAGTTTGTTTTATCGTACCGTAGCCTCTCTGTGGTGTCACGGTAGTTTGTTTTATCGTACCGTAGCCTCTCTGTGGTGTCACGGTAGTTTGTTTTATCGTACCGTAGCCTCTCTGTGGTGTCACGGTAGTTTGTTTTATCGTACCGTAGCCTCTCTGTGGTGTCACGGTAGTTTGTTTTATCGTACCGTAGCCTCTCTGTGGTGTCTTAGGGAGTCCACGGTAGTTTGTTTTATCGTACCATAGCCTCTCTGTGGTGTCACGGTAGTTTGTTTTATCGTACCGTAGCCTCTCTGTGGTGTCTTAGGGAGTCCACGGTAGTTTGTTTTATCATCGTACCGTAGCCTCTCTGTGGTGTCACGGTAGTTTGTTTTATCATCGTACCGTAGCCTCTCTGTGGTGTCTTAATAAGGGAGTCCCCGGTAGTTTATTTCCTCTCTTCCATCATTTTATTACTGTAATCCATTCCTGTTTAAGGCCTCAACCTCCCCCAGTAGCCCAGGTAATAGATCCAGTAGATAGATACACAGACCCCCCCCCCCCCCCCCCCCCCCCTCCTCCAATGACTGGCTATAGCAGACCCCCCCCCCCCCCCCCTCCAATGACTGGCTATAGCAGACCTTCCCCCCCCCCTCCAATGACTGGCTATAGCAGACCCTCCCCCCCTCCAATGACTGGCTATAGCAGACCCCCCCCCCTCCAATGACTGGCTATAACAGACCCCCCCCCCCCTCCAATGACTGGCTATAACAGACCTCCCCCCCCCCCCCCCCCCCTCCAATGACTGGCTATAACAGACCTTCCCCCCCCCCTCCAATGACTGGCTATAACAGACCCCCCCCCCCCCCCCCCCCCTCCAGCGGGGACTAGTTCAGCAGGAGGTAGTTATCACTCACAGCGGGGACTAGTTCAGCAGGAGGTAGTCATCACTCACAGCGGGGACTAGTTCAGCAGGAGGTAGTTATCACTCACAGCGGGGACTAGTTCAGCAGGAGGTAGTCATCACTCACAGCGGGGACTAGTTCAGCAGGAGGTAGTTATCACTCACAGCGGGGACTAGTTCAGCAGGAGGTAGTTATCACTCACAGCGGGGACTAGTTCAGCAGGAGGTAGTCATCACTCACAGCGGGGACTAGTTCAGCAGGAGGTAGTTATCACTCACAGCGGGGACTAGTTCAGCAGGAGGTAGTCATCACTCACAGCGGGGACTAGTTCAGCAGGAGGTAGTTATCACTCACAGCTACGATGGAACGGGGCCTTCCCTCCCCTCTTCCACTGAAACGGTGAAACCCTTTTTGAAAATAAATTGTTTCCACCTGTTCGTCATTTTGAGATTACGTTTCATTAACGTCTTGACTTTCCCCTCCGTTGACTGATAGTTTTCATTTCCATTCTCTCCTTCATAACAATATTATTCTCCTTTATAACAATATTATTCTCCTTTATAACAATATTATTCTCCTTCATGACAATATTATTCTCCTTTATAACAATATTATTCTCCTTCATAACAATATTATTCTCCTTTATAACAATATTATTCTCCTTTATAACAATATTATTCTCCTTTATAACAATATTATTCTCCTTTATAACAATATTATTCTCCTTTATAACAATATTATTCTCCTTCATGACAATATTATTCTCCTTTATAACAATATTATTCTCCTTTATAACAATATTATTCTCCTTTATAACAATATTATTCTCCTTTATAACAATATTATTCTCCTTCATGACAATATTATTCTCCTTTATAACAATATTATTCTCCTTTATAACAATATTATTCTCCTTTATAACAATATTATTCTCCTTTATAACAATATTATTCTCCTTTATAACAATATTATTCTCCTTCATGACAATATTATTCTCCTTTATAACAATATTATTCTCCTTTATAACAATATTATTCTCCTTCATAACAATATTATTCTCCTTTATAACAATATTATTCTCCTTCATGACAATATTATTCTCCTTTATAACAATATTATTCTCCTTCATGACAATATTATTCTCCTTTATAACAATATTATTCTCCTTCATGACAATATTATTCTCCTTTATAACAATATTATTCTCCTTCATAACAATATTATTCTCCTTCATGACAATATTATTCTCCTTTATAACAATATTATTCTCCTTCATGACAATATTATTCTCCTTCATGACAATATTATTCTCCTTCATAACAATATTATTCTCCTTCATAACAATATTATTCTCCTTCATGACAATATTATTCTCCTTCATGACAATATTATTCTTCATTCTTCTATACTTTAGATCAAGTCATTCAGCTTTCATTGTTTTATCATCGTACCGTAGCCTCTCTGTGGTGTCACGGTAGTTTGTTTTATCGTACCGTAGCCTCTCTGTGGTGTCACGGTAGTTTGTTTTATCGTACCGTAGCCTCTCTGTGGTGTCACGGTAGTTTGTTTTATCGTACCGTAGCCTCTCTGTGGTGTCACGGTAGTTTGTTTTATCGTACCGTAGCCTCTCTGTGGTGTCACGGTAGTTTGTTTTATCGTACCGTAGCCTCTCTGTGGTGTCACGGTAGTTTGTTTTATCATCTTACCGTAGCCTCTCTGTGGTGTCACGGTAGTTTGTTTTATCGTACCGTAGCCTCTCTGTGGTGTCACGGTAGTTTGTTTTATCGTACCGTAGCCTCTCTGTGGTGTCACGGTAGTTTGTTTTATCGTACCGTAGCCTCTCTGTGGTGTCACGGTAGTTTGTTTTATCGTACCGTAGCCTCTCTGTGGTGTCACGGTAGTTTGTTTTATCGTACCGTAGCCTCTCTGTGGTGTCACGGTAGTTTGTTTTATCGTACCGTAGCCCTCTGTGGTGTCACGGTAGTTTGTTTTATCATCGTACCGTAGCCTCTCTGTGGTGTCACGGTAGTTTGTTTTATCGTACCGTAGCCTCTCTGTGGTGTCACGGTAGTTTGTTTTATCGTACCGTAGCCTCTCTGTGGTGTCTTAGGGAGTCCACGGTAGTTTGTTTTATCGTACCGTAGCCTCTCTGTGGTGTCTTAGGGAGTCCACGGTAGTTTGTTTTATCGTACCGTAGCCTCTCTGTGGTGTCACGGTAGTTTGTTTTATCGTACCGTAGCCTCTCTGTGGTGTCACGGTAGTTTGTTTTATCGTACCGTAGCCTCTCTGTGGTGTCACGGTAGTTTGTTTTATCGTACCGTAGCCTCTCTGTGGTGTCACGGTAGTTTGTTTTATCGTACCGTAGCCTCTCTGTGGTGTCACGGTAGTTTGTTTTATCGTACCGTAGCCTCTCTGTGGTGTCACGGTAGTTTGTTTTATCGTACCGTAGCCTCTCTGTGGTGTCACGGTAGTTTGTTTTATCGTACCGTAGCCTCTCTGTGGTGTCACGGTAGTTTGTTTTATCGTACCGTAGCCTCTCTGTGGTGTCACGGTAGTTTGTTTTATCGTACCGTAGCCTCTCTGTGGTGTCACGGTAGTTTGTTTTATCGTACCGTAGCCTCTCTGTGGTGTCACGGTAGTTTGTTTTATCGTACCGTAGCCTCTCTGTGGTGTCACGGTAGTTTGTTTTATCGTACCGTAGCCTCTCTGTGGTGTCACGGTAGTTTGTTTTATCGTACCGTAGCCTCTCTGTGGTGTCACGATAGTTTGTTTTATCGTACCGTAGCCTCTCTGTGGTGTCACGATAGTTTGTTTTATCGTACCGTAGCCTCTCTGTGGTGTCTTAGGGAGTCCACGGTAGTTTGTTTTATCATCGTACCGTAGCCTCTCTGTGGTGTCTTAATAAGGGAGTCCACGGTAGTTTGTTTTATCGTACCGTAGCCTCTCTGTGGTGTCTTAGGGAGTCCACGGTAGTTTGTTTTATCATCGTACCGTAGCCTCTCTGTGGTGTCTTAATAAGGGAGTCCACGGTAGTTTGTTTTATCGTACCGTAGCCTCTCTGTGGTGTCTTAGGGAGTCCACGGTAGTTTGTTTTATCGTACCGTAGCCTCTCTGTGGTGTCACGGTAGTTTGTTTTATCGTACCGTAGCCTCTCTGTGGTGTCTTAGGGAGTCCACGGTAGTTTGTTTTATCATCGTACCGTAGCCTCTCTGTGGTGTCTTAGGGAGTCCACGGTAGTTTGTTTTATCATCGTACCGTAGCCTCTCTGTGGTGTCTTAATAAGGGAGTCCCCGGTAGTTTATTTCCTCTCTTCCATCATTTTATTACTGTAATCCATTCCTGTTTAAGGCCTCAACCTCCCCCAGTAGCCCAGGTAATAGATCCAGTAGATAGATACACAGACCCCCCCCCCTCCAATGACTGGCTATAGCAGACCCCCCCCCCCCCCCCCCCCCCTCCAATGACTGGCTATAGCAGACCTCCAATGACTGGCTATAGCAGACCCTCCCCCCCTCCAATGACTGGCTATAGCAGCCCCCCCCCCCTCCAATGACTGGCTATAACAGACCCCCCCCCCCCCCTCCAATGACTGGCTATAACAGACCTCCCCCCCCCCCCCCCCCCTCCAATGACTGGCTATAACAGACCTCCCCCCCTCCAATGACTGGCTATAACAGACCCCCCCCCCCCCCCCTCCAATGACTGGCTATAGCAGACCCCCCCTCCAATGACTGGCTATAGCAGACCCCCCCCCCCCCCCTCCAATGACTGGCTATAGCAGACCCCCCCCCTCCAATGACTGGCTATAGCAGACCCCCCCCCCCTCCAATGACTGGCTATAGCAGCCCCCCCCCCCCCTCCAATGACTGGCTATAGCAGACCCCCCCCCCCCTCCAATGACTGGCTATAGCAGACCCCCCCCTCCAATGACTGGCTATAGCAGACCCCCCCCTCCAATGACTGGCTATAGCAGACCCCCCCCCCCCCCCTCCAATGACTGGCTATAGCAGACCCCCCCCCCCCCCCTCCAATGACTGGCTATAGCAGACCCCCCCCCCCCCCCCCCCTGCTCCAATGACTGGCTATAGCAGACCTCCCCCCTCCAATGACTGGCTATAGCAGCCCCCCCCCCCCCCCCCGCTCCAATGACTGGCTATAGCAGACCCCCCCCCCCTCCAATGACTGTCTATAGCAGACCCCCCCCCCCCCCCCCCTCCAATGACTGGCTATAGCAGACCCCCCCCCCCCTCCAATGACTGGCTATAGCAGACCCCCCCCCCCCCCCCCCCTGCTCCAATGACTGGCTATAGCAGACCCCCCCCTCCAATGACTGGCTATAGCAGACCCCTGGCGTTCTCTAAGGGATGAGGTCACTCGTCTAGTGGCGTTCTCTACGGGATGAGGTCACTCGTCCAGTGGCGTTCTCTACGGGATGAGGTCACTCGTCCAGTGGCGTTCTCTACGGGATGAGGTCACTCGTCCAGTGGCGTTCTCTACGGGATGAGGTCACTCGTCCAGTGGCGTTCTCTACGGGATGAGGTCACTCGTCCAGTGGCGTTCTCTACGGGATGAGGTCACTCGTCCAGTGGCGTTCTCTACGGGATGAGGTCACTCGTCCAGTGGCGTTCTCTACGGGATGAGGTCACTCGTCCAGTGGCGTTCTCTACGGGATGATACTCAGAGGTTTCCTTCTGATCTGTTTTTCTGTTGTTTTTCAGACGTATCTCCTGGGAATCATCATTTCAATATGTGGGAACTTCCTCATCAGCATTTCTCTGAATATACAGGTAAGGGCGTGTTTGTTTTAGGAGGCTGTGTACAGTACTATGAGAAACAACACTAGTGTTTTAGGAGGCCATACAGTACTATGAGATACAACACTAGTGTTTTAGGAGGCCATACAGTACTATGAGATACAACACTAGTGTTTTAGGAGGCCATACAGTACTATGAGATACAACACTAGTGTTTTAGGAGGCCATACAGTACTATGAGATACAACACTAGTGTTTTAGGAGGCCATACAGTACTATGAGATACAACACTAGTGTTTTAGGAGGCTGTGTACAGTACTATGAGATACAACACTAGTGTTTTAGGAGGCTGTGTACAGTACTATGAGATACAACACTAGTGTTTTAGGAGGCCATACAGTACTATGAGATACAACACTAGTGTTTTAGGAGGCCATACAGTACTATGAGATACAACACTAGTGTTTTAGGAGGCCATACAGTACTATGAGATACAACACTAGTGTTTAGGAGGCTGTGTACAGTACTATGAGATACAACCACTAGTGTTTTAGGAGGCCATACAGTACTATGAGATACAACACTAGTGTTTTTAGGAGGCTGTGTACAGTACTGTGAGATACAACACTAGTGTTTTAGGAGGCTGTGTACAGTACTATGAGATACAACACTAGTGTTTTAGGAGGCTGTGTACAGTACTATGAGATACAACACTAGTGTTTTAGGAGGCCATACAGTACTATGAGATACAACACTAGTGTTTTAGGAGGCCATACAGTACTATGAGATACAACACTAGTGTTTTAGGAGGCTGTGTACAGTACTATGAGATACAACACTAGTGTTTTAGGAGGCTGTGTACAGTACTATGAGATACAACACGAGTGTTTTAGGAGGCCATACAGTACTATGAGATACAACACTAGTGTTTTAGGAGGCCATACAGTACTATGAGATACAACACTAGTGTTTTAGGAGGCCATACAGTACTATGAGATACAACACTAGTGTTTTAGGAGGCCATACAGTACTATGAGATACAACACTAGTGTTTTAGGAGGCCATACAGTACTATGAGATACAACACTAGTGTTTTAGGAGGCCATACAGTACTATGAGATACAACACTAGTGTTTTAGGAGGCCATACAGTACTATGAGATACAACACTAGTGTTTTTAGGAGGCCATACAGTACTATGAGATACAACACTAGTGTTTTAGGAGGCCATACAGTACTATGAGATACAACACTAGTGTTTTAGGAGGCCATACAGTACTATGAGATACAACACTAGTGTTTTAGGAGGCCATACAGTACTATGAGATACAACACTAGTGTTTTAGGAGGCCATACAGTACTATGAGATACAACACTAGTGTTTTAGGAGGCCATACAGTACTATGAGATACAACACTAGTGTTTTAGGAGGCTGTGTACAGTACTATGAGATACAACACTAGTGTTTTAGGAGGCCATACAGTACTATGAGATACAACACTAGTGTTTTAGGAGGCCATACAGTACTATGAGATACAACACTAGTGTTTTAGGAGGCCATACAGTACTATGAGATACAACACTAGTGTTTTAGGAGGCCATACAGTACTATGAGATACAACACTAGTGTTTTAGGAGGCTGTGTACAGTACTATGAGATACAACACTAGTGTTTTAGGAGGCCATACAGTACTATGAGATACAACACTAGTGTTTTAGGAGGCCATACAGTACTATGAGATACAACACTAGTGTTTTAGGAGGCCATACAGTACTATGAGATACAACACTAGTGTTTTAGGAGGCCATACAGTACTATGAGATACAACACTAGTGTTTAGGAGGCCATACAGTACTATGAGATACAACACTAGTGTTTTAGGAGGCCAATACAGTACTATGAGATACAACACTAGTGTTTTAGGAGGCCATACAGTACTATGAGATACAACACTAGTGTTTTAGGAGGCCATACAGTACTATGAGATACAACACTAGTGTTTTAGGAGGCCATACAGTACTATGAGATACAACACTAGTGTTTTAGGAGGCCATACAGTACTATGAGATACAACACTAGTGTTTTAGGAGGCCATACAGTACTATGAGATACAACACTAGTGTTTTAGGAGGCCATACAGTACTATGAGATACAACACTAGTGTTTTAGGAGGCTGTGTACAGTACTATGAGATACAACACTAGTGTTTTAGGAGGCCATACAGTACTATGAGATACAACACTAGTGTTTTAGGAGGCTGTGTACAGTACTATGAGATACAACACTAGTGTTTTAGGAGGCCGTGTACAGTACTATGAGATACAACACTAGTGTTTTAGGAGGCTGTGTACAGTACTATGAGATACAACACTAGTGTTTTAGGAGGCCATACAGTACTATGAGATACAACACTAGTGTTTTAGGAGGCTGTGTACAGTACTATGAGATACAACACTAGTGTTTTAGGAGGCCATACAGTACTATGAGATACAACACTAGTGTTTTAGGAGGCCATACAGTACTATGAGATACAACACTAGTGTTTTAGGAGGCTGTGTACAGTACTATGAGATACAACACTAGTGTTTTAGGAGGCTGTGTACAGTACTATGAGATACAACACTAGTGTTTTAGGAGGCTGTGTACAGTACTATGAGATACAACACTAGTGTTTTAGGAGGCTGTGTACAGTACTATGAGATACAACACTAGTGTTTTAGGAGGCTGTGTACAGTACTATGAGATACAACACTAGTGTTTTAGGAGGCTGTGTACAGTACTATGAGATACAACACTAGTGTTTTAGGAGGCTGTGTACAGTACTATGAGATACAACACTAGTGTTTTAGGAGGCTGTGTACAGTACTATGAGATACAACACTAGTGTTTTAGGAGGCTGTGTACAGTACTATGAGATACAACACTAGTGTTTTAGGAGGCTGTGTACAGTACTATGAGATACAACACTAGTGTTTTAGGAGGCTGTGTACAGTACTATGAGATACAACACTAGTGTTTTAGGAGGCTGTGTACAGTACTATGAGATACAACACTAGTGTTTTAGGAGGCCATACAGTACTATGAGATACAACACTAGTGTTTTAGGAGGCCATACAGTACTATGAGATACAACACTAGTGTTTAGGAGGCCATACAGTACTATGAGATACAACACTAGTGTTTTAGGAGGCTGTGTACAGTACTATGAGATACAACACTAGTGTTTTAGGAGGCTGTGTACAGTACTATGAGATACAACACTAGTGTTTTAGGAGGCTGTGTACAGTACTATGAGATACAACACTAGTGTTTTAGGAGGCTGTGTACAGTACTATGAGATACAACACTAGTGTTTTAGGAGGCTGTGTACAGTACTATGAGATACAACACTAGTGTTTTAGGAGGCTGTGTACAGTACTATGAGATACAACACTAGTGTTTTAGGAGGCTGTGTACAGTACTATGAGATACAACACTAGTGTTTTAGGAGGCTGTGTACAGTACTATGAGATACAACACTAGTGTTTTAGGAGGCTGTGTACAGTACTATGAGATACAACACTAGTGTTTTAGGAGGCCATACAGTACTATGAGATACAACACTAGTGTTTTAGGAGGCCATACAGTACTATGAGATACAACCACTAGTGTTTTAGGAGGCCATACAGTACTATGAGATACAACACTAGTGTTTTAGGAGGCCATACAGTACTATGAGATACAACACTAGTGTTTTAGGAGGCCATACAGTACTATGAGATACAACACTAGTGTTTTAGGAGGCCATACAGTACTATGAGATACAACACTAGTGTTTTAGGAGGCCATACAGTACTATGAGATACAACACTAGTGTTTTAGGAGGCCATACAGTACTATGAGATACAACACTAGTGTTTTAGGAGGCCATACAGTACTATGAGATACAACACTAGTGTTTTAGGAGGCTGTGTACAGTACTATGAGATACAACACTAGTGTTTTAGGAGGCCATACAGTACTATGAGATACAACACTAGTGTTTTAGGAGGCTGTGTACAGTACTATGAGATACAACACTAGTGTTTTAGGAGGCCGTGTACAGTACTATGAGATACAACACTAGTGTTTTAGGAGGCTGTGTACAGTACTATGAGATACAACACTAGTGTTTTAGGAGGCCATACAGTACTATGAGATACAACACTAGTGTTTTAGGAGGCCATACAGTACTATGAGATACAACACTAGTGTTTTAGGAGGCTGTGTACAGTACTATGAGATACAACACTAGTGTTTTAGGAGGCTGTGTACAGTACTATGAGATACAACACTAGTGTTTTAGGAGGCCATACAGTACTATGAGATACAACACTAGTGTTTTAGGAGGCTGTGTACAGTACTATGAGATACAACACTAGTGTTTTAGGAGGCCATACAGTACTATGAGATACAACACTAGTGTTTTAGGAGGCCATACAGTACTATGAGATACAACACTAGTGTTTTAGGAGGCTGTGTACAGTACTATGAGATACAACACTAGTGTTTTAGGAGGCTGTGTACAGTACTATGAGATACAACACTAGTGTTTTAGGAGGCTGTGTACAGTACTATGAGATACAACACTAGTGTTTTAGGAGGCTGTGTACAGTACTATGAGATACAACACTCGTGTTTCCTGATGTTATGTTAGCTACTGTATTATTTGTGTATTTTCCCAATGCTCCTCTGAACATGTGAATGGGGTGCTGTTCTTTGACTCTGTGCCCTGTCCTCTCGCTGTCAGAAATACGCCCACATGCGCCAGTCCCAGCTCGGCGACTCCAGGCCCTACTACACGTCAGTGCTGTGGTGGAGCGGCGTGGTTCTGATGGGACTAGGGGAGCTGGGGAACTTCGCAGCCTACGGCTTCGCCCCGGCCTCCCTCATCGCACCACTGGGCTGTGTTTCAGTCATAGGTAAAGACACAAACCTTTCTTTAGGATCATTGTTTATTTATCTAGATTTTATGGACAATTTTATAGCATTTCTTGCATTAAGCGTCAACATGAAACCCCTCTTATAATTGCCACTTTCCTGGTAGAATTTACCTGTATAATGACAGGTCTAGGATCAGCTTATCCTCTCCAATCCTGACCCTAGACCTGTATAAGGACAGGTCTAGGATCAGATTATCCTCCCCAATCCTGACCCTAGACCTGTATAAGGACAGGTCTAGGATCAGATTATCCTCCCCAATCCTGACCCTAGACCTGTATAAGGACAGGTCTAGGATCAGCTTATCCTCTCCAATCCTGACCATAGACCTGTATAAGGACAGGTCTAGGATCAGCTTATCCTCTCCAATCCTGACCCTAGACCTGTATAAGGACAGGTCTAGGATCAGCTTATCCTCTCCAATCCTGACCCTAGACCTGTATAAGGACAGGTCTAGGATCAGCTTATCCTCTCCAATCCTGACCCTAGACCTGTATAAGGACAGGTCTAGGATCAGCTTATCCTCTCCAATCCTGACCCTAGACCTGTATAAGGACAGGTCTAGGATCAGCTTATCCTCTCCAATCCTGACCCTAGACCTGTATAAGGACAGGTCTAGGATCAGCTTATCCTCCCCAATCCTGACCCTAGACCTGTATAAGGACAGGCCTAGGATCAGCTTATCCTGACCTTATACCATCAGAAGGGGGAAAAACACAAAACTGACCTCGGATCATGATACAGCGTCTAGAGAGCCGCCCTAATATACCTCTGACACATCCCATTTTAGCCAATCAGATGGCTTGCTGGTTTCTGTAATCCACCAATCCCTGTGAAGCCGTTCTCTACCCCGGCAGGTGCAGCTGTCACATGTTCAGTGTAAACATTCTAATGGCAGGTTAAATATTGACCTTCAGGTGCAGTCCTCTCCTTTATCCTAGCCTGGTCTCAGATCTGTCTGGCCAACTCTTAAGGTTGGCAACACAGCATAAACAGACCTGGGACCAGGCTAGGGCAATATGGCCAAGATATCGTATCAGTATTTTTCTACATTTTTGACTATGAAACTTCTACATGTGGTTTATGAGTAGTGATCCCAGGGTGCTTTAGGAGTAGTGAGTAGTGATCCCAGGGTGCTTTAGGAGTAGTGAGTAGTGATCCCAGGGTGCTCTATGAGTAGTGAGTAGTGATCCCAGGGTGCTTTAGGAGTAGTGAGTAGTGATCCCAGGGTGCTCTATGAGTAGTGAGTAGTGATCCCAGGGTGCTTTATGAGTAGTGAGTAGTGATCCCAGGGTGCTTTAGGAGTAGTGAGTAGTGATCCCAGGGTGCTTTATGAGCAGTGAGGAGTGATCCCAGGGTGCTCTATGAGTAGTGAGTAGTGATCCCAGGGTGCTTTAGGAGTAGTGAGTAGTGATCCCAGGGTGCTTTAGGAGTAGTGATCCCAGGGTGCTTTATGAGTAGTGAGTAGTGATCCCAGGGTGCTTTATGAGTAGTGAGTAGTGATCCCAGGGTGCTCTATGAGTAGTGAGTAGTGATCCCAGGGTGCTCTATGAGTAGTGAGTAGTGATCCCAGGGTGCTCTATGAGTAGTGAGTGATCCCAGGGTGCTCTATGAGTAGTGAGTGATCCCAGGGTGCTCTATGAGTAGTGAGTGATCCCAGGGTGCTTTAGGAGTAGTGAGTAGTGATCCCAGGGTGCTTTAGGAGTAGTGAGTAGTGATCCCAGGGTGCTTTATGAGTAGTGAGTGATCCCAGGGTGCTCTATGAGTAGTGAGTGATCCCAGGGTGCTCTGAGTAGTGAGTGATCCCAGGGTGCTCTATGAGTAGTGAGTGATCCCAGGGTGCTTTATGAGTAGTGAGTAGTGATCCCAGGGTG
>NW_022261979.1:13421981-13581981 GCF_002021735.2 Oncorhynchus kisutch
ACAGAGGAAGAGACTGTAGGAATCTGCGACACGAGAGCTTCTCTCGGCGACTAGACTCCTGGCTTCATAAGGAGTTGCTATGGTTACAGGAGATGGATCTAGTCTGTCCCAAAGGTAGAGGGAAACCTTAACCGTGAGATGGGCTCTCTGTATGGGATGTTATCAGCCACCTGGTGGTCAGGATCAAGCAACCAGTCAACATCTCCTATTAGATCAGTAAATCAACGTGTCAATAGTTATGGTTTCATTGTGTGACATACTTCACATGTAATGTGTTGATATGAGCTCTGGCACACATAACAACAATGTCAGTCTATAGATCAGATTGTAATGGTGGCTTTGAGTCTATTGGGTTCACCTTCTTTCACCTTGCTTTGAGACCCATTGGGTTTACCTTCTTTCACCTTGCTTTGAGACCATTGGGTTCACCTTCTTTCACCTTGCTTTGAGACCCATTGGGTTCACCTTCTTTCACCTTGCTTTGAGACCCATTGGGTTCACCTTCTTTCACCTTGCTTTGAGACCCATTGGGTTCACAGTCTTTCACCTTGCTTTGAGACCCATTGGGTTCACCTTCTTTCACCTTGCTTTGAGACCCATTGGGTTTACCTTCTTTCACCTTGCTTTGAGACCCATTGGGTTCACCTTCTTTCACCTTGCTTTGAGACCCATTGGGTTCACCTTCCTCTGAGTTCCTGGGAGTTAGAATGAGAGTGACAGTATGACTGTGATTATTATTACATCGAACAAAGGACAGACAGAGGAAGAGACTGTAGGAATCTGCGACACCAGAGATTCTCTCAGCCTCTCTGATTATTCGCGACAAGACTCCTATACATGTGAGACTGTAGGTGTGTGGACCAGGTATGATAGATGGATATTCCTATACTGCAGGTCACATAGTGTCCAGGTGACTGAATCTATGAAGGTAGACACCACACATGGCATTATTATGTAAAGAAATGGGAGATGTAAAATGGCATCCTTAATCGTCTTTAAGCCAGCGCAGTCATCTCTGTGGTGTTCCTTAATGTCAGTCATCTCTGTGGTGTGCCTTAATGTCTGCCTTCTCTTTCAGTCATCTCTGTGGTGTTCCTTAATGTCAGTCATCTCTGTGGTGTGCCTTAATGTCAGTCATCTCTGTGGTGTTCCTTACTGTCTGTCATCTCTGTGGTGTTCCTTAATGTCTGCCTTCTCTTTCAGTCATCTCTGTGGTGTTCCTTAATGTCTGTCATCTCTGTGGTGTTCCTTAATGTCAGTCATCTCTGTAGTGTTCCTTATAATGCCTGGCATCTCTGTGGTGTTCCCTAATGTCTGTCATCTCTGTGGTGTTCCTTAATGTCTGTCATCTCTGTAGTGTTCCTTAATGTCTGTCATCTCTGTGGTGTTCCTTAATGTCAGTCATCTCTGTGGTGTTCCCTAATGTCAGTCATCTCTGTGGTGTTCCTTAATGTCTGTCATCTCTGTAGTGTTCCTTAATGTCTGTCATCTCTGTGGTGTTCCTTAATGTCAGTCATCTCTGTGGTGTTCCTTAATGTCTGTCATCTCTGTGGTGTTCCTTACTGTCAGTCATCTCTGTGGTGTTCCTTAATGTCTGTCATCTCTGTGGTGTTCCTTAATGTCTGTCATCTCTGTGGTGTTCCTTACTGTCTGTCATCTCTGTGGTGTTCCTTAATGTCTGTCATCTCTGTGGTGTTCCTTACTGTCTGTCATCTCTGTGGTGTTCCTTAATGTCAGTCATCTCTGTGGTGTTCCTTAATGTCTGTCATCTCTGTGGTGTTCCTTAATGTCTGTCATCTCTGTGGTGTTCCTTAATGTCAGTCATCTCTGTGGTGTCCCTTAATGTCAGTCATCTCTGTGGTGTGCCTTAATGTCTGCCTTCTCTTTCAGTCATCTCTGTGGTGTTCCTTAATGTCAGTCATCTCTGTGGTGTGCCTTAATGTCAGTCATCTCTGTGGTGTTCCTTACTGTCTGTCATCTCTGTGGTGTTCCTTAATGTCTGCCTTCTCTTTCAGTCATCTCTGTGGTGTTCCTTAATGTCTGTCATCTCTGTGGTGTTCCTTAATGTCAGTCATCTCTGTAGTGTTCCTTAATGCCTGGCATCTCTGTGGTGTTCCCTAATGTCTGTCATCTCTGTGGTGTTCCTTAATGTCTGTCATCTCTGTAGTGTTCCTTAATGTCTGTCATCTCTGTGGTGTTCCTTAATGTCAGTCATCTCTGTGGTGTTCCTTAATGTCAGTCATCTCTGTGGTGTTCCTTAATGTCTGTCATCTCTGTGGTGTTCCTTAATGTCTGTCATCTCTGTGGTGTTCCTTAATGTCTGTCATCTCTGTGGTGTTCCTTAATGTCTGCCTTCTCTTTCAGCCAGTGCGGTCATCTCTGTGGTGTTCCTTAAAGAGACGCTACGAGCCTCTGATGTTGTTGGTAAGTTTGTACACACACACACAGAGCTAATCAAACCCCTCAGGACATAATCATTGTGGTGTTGATTTGATTTATTATTTAAGTAGGCAAGTCAGTTAAGAGCAAATCCTTATTTTAAATGACAGCCTAGGAACAGTGGGTTAACTGCCTTGTTTTAGGGGCAGAATGACAGATTTGTGCCTCGTCAGCTCGGGGATTCAATCTTGCAACCGTTCGGTTACTAGTCCAACACTATAACCACCGCCCCATAAAGATGAGTGGTATGATTTAGGTATGAGTTCCCACGTTGCAAAACATTTATGTCTGGTTGATGTCGAGGAGGAGAGAGGAGCTGGCTAGGTATGAGTTCCCACGTTACGAAACATTATGTCTGGTTGACGTCGAGGAGGAGAGAGGAGCTGGCTAGGTATGAGTTCCCACACATTATGTCTGGTTGACGTCGAGGAGGAGAGAGGAGCTGGCTAGTGACTCTTATGTAAATATTGTGGTAGTTAGTCAGAGATGGAAATGAAACATTAACGCTGAAGCTCAGTACTGATTAAACAGATCAGTTACTCTGTGTCATAGTACTGACTAAACAGATCAGTTACTCCGTGTCATAGCTCAGTACTGATTAAACAGATCAGTTACTCCGTGTCATAGCTCAGTACTGATTAAACAGATCAGTTACTCCGTGTCATAGCTCAGTACTGATTAAACTGATCAGTTACTCCGTGACATAGTACTGATTAAACAGATCAGTTACTCCGTGTCATAGCTCGGTACTGATTAAACTGATCAGTTACTCCGTGACATAGTACTGATTAAACAGATCAGTTACTCCGTGTCATAGCTCAGTACTGATGAAACAGATCAGTTACTCCGTGTCACAGTACTGATGAAACAGATCAGTTACGCAGTGTCATAGTGCTGATTAAACAGATCAGTTACGCAGTGTCATAGTACTGATTAAACAGATCAGTTACTCGGTGTCATAGTACTGATTAAACAGATCAGTTACTCCGTGTCATAGTACTGATTAAACAGATCAGTTACTCGGTGTCATAGTACTGATTAAACAGATCAGTTACTCGGTGTCATAGTACTGATTAAACAGATCAGTTACTCCGTGTCATAGCTCGGTACTGATTAAACTGATCAGTTACTCCGTGGCATAGTACTGATTAAACAGATCAGTTACTCCGTGTCATAGCTCGGTACTGATTAAACAGATCAGTTACTCCGTGTCATAGCTCAGTACTGATTAAACAGATCAGTTACTCCGTGTCATAGTACTGATTAAACAGATCAGTTACTCAGTGTCATAGCTCAGTACTGATTAAACAGATCAGTTACTCAGTGTCATAGCTCAGTACTGATTAAACAGATCCGTTACTCAGTGTCATAGTACTGATTAAACAGATCAGTTACTCCTGTCATAGTACTGATTAAACAGATCAGTTACTCCTTGTCATAGCTCAGTACTGATTAAACAGATCAGTTACTCCTGTCATAGTACTGATTAAACAGATCAGTTACTCCGTGTCATAGTACTGATTAAACAGATCAGTTACTCCTGTCATAGTACTGATTAAACAGATCAGTTACTCCTTGTCATAGCTCAGTACTGATTAAACAGATCAGTTACTCCTGTCATAGTACTGATTAAACAGATCAGTTACTCCGTGTCATAGTACTGATTAAACAGATCAGTTACTCCTTGTCATAGCTCAGTACTGATTAAACAGATCAGTTACTCCTGTCATAGTACTGATTAAACAGATCAGTTACTCCGTGTCATAGTACTGATTAAACAGATCAGTTACGCAGTGTCATAGTACTGATTAAACAGATCAGTTACGCAGTGTCATAGTACTGATTAAACAGATCAGTTACGCAGTGTCATAGTACTGATTAAACAGATCAGTTACTCCGTGTCATAGCTCAGTACTGATTAAACAGATCAGTTACTCCGTGCCATAGTACTGATTAAACAGATCAGTTACTCCGTGCCATAGTACTGATTAAACAGATCAGTTACTCCGTGTCATAGCTCAGTACTGATTAAACAGATCAGTTACTCCTGTCATATGATACTCAGGTGAATAGGATGGTCCAATACTCATGTGAATCTCTTCCTGACCTACAGGTGGTGCACTAGCAGTGGTGGGAACCTATCTCCTGGTCACCTTTGCCCCCCACACCTCCACCCACATCACCGCCCACCTGGTCCAGAGATACGCTGTCAGCTGGCAGTTCCTGATTTACCTGGTATGTACCCTAACCCGCTCCTGGTATGTGCCCTAACCCACACCTGGTATGTACACCTGATATGTGCCCTAACCCACACCTGGTATGTACCATAACCCACACCTGGTATGTACCATAACCCACACCTGGTATGTACCATAACCCACACCTGGTATGCACCCTAACCCACACCCGGTATACACCACTGGTATGTGCCCTAACCCGCACCTGGTATGTGCCCTAACCCACACCTGGTATGTGCCCTAACCCGCACCTGGTATGTGCCCTAACCCGCACCTGGTATGTGCCCTAACCCGCACCTGGTATGTGCCCTAACCCGCACCTGGTATGTGCCCTAACCCGCACCTGGTATGTGCCCTAACCCGCACCTGGTATGTGCCCTAACCCGCACCTGGTATGTGCCCTAACCCGCACCTGGTATGTGCCCTAACCCGCACCTGGTATGTGCCCTAACCCGCACCTGGTATGTGCCCTAACCCGCACCTGGTATGTGCCCTAACCCGCACCTGGTATGTGCCCTAACCCGCACCTGGTATGTGCCCTAACCCGCACCTGGTATGTGCCCTAACCCGCACCTGGTATGTGCCCTAACCCGCACCTGGTATGTGCCCTAACCCGCACCTGGTATGTGCCCTAACCCGCACCTGGTATGTGCCCTAACCCGCACCTGGTATGTGCCCTAACCCGCGCCTGGTATGTGCCCTAACCCGCGCCTGGTATGTACCTTGACCCCACCTGGTATGTGCCCTAACCCACACCCAGTATGTACCCTGACCCCACCTGGTATGTACCCTAACCCACACCTGGCATGCACCACTGGTATGTACCCTTGCCCACACCTGGTATGCACCACTTGTATGTACCCTAACCCACACCTGGTATGTACCCTAACATGGTTTTAGAGGACCTACTCTAAAGTCATCCAGATGATCAGGTGGTCGCCCAGCCAGACAGCGCCCAGTGGAGTTAATGCTGCCTGTCTGTCTTGTATATCAGGTCACACCCATATTCATCACATCCTGCTCCAGAATCTGTCTTATTTACTGAGCGAGGCCTCAATGTACTTAGACTGGAACAGGAGGGAGGGCGGGAGGGAAGGGGAGAGAGGGAGAGGAGGAGGGGAGGAGAGGGGAGGGGAGAGGGGAGGAGAGAGGGGGGGGGAGAGGGAAGGAGAGAGGAGGAGAGGGAAGGAGAGAGGAGGGGAGGGGGGGGAGAGGGAAGGAGAGAGGAGGGAAGGGGAGAGGGAGGGCGGGCGGGCGGGAGAGAGGGAAGGAGAGAAGGTGACAAATGTGTTGTCAACAGACTACAGCCATGGAATGGGAGACCTTTTAACATGTTAGTCACTGACAGTCCTGACGGATGATGTTTATAGCTGAGTCCCAAATGGCACCCTATTCCCTATATAGAGTACTATTAAACTATTCCCTATATAGAGTACTATTACACTATTCCCTATATAGAGTACTATTCCCTATATAGAGTACTATTAAACTATTCCCTATATAGAGTACTATTAAACTATTCCCTATATAGAGTACTATTAAACTATTCCCTATATAGAGTACTACTAAACTATTCCCTATATAGAGTACTATTAAACTATTCCCTATATAGAGTACTATTAAACTATTCCCTATATAGAGTACTATTAAACTATTCCCTATATAGAGTACTATTAAACTATTCCCTATATAGAGTACTATTAAACTATTCCCTATATAGAGTACTACTAAACTATTCCCTATATAGAGTACTATTCCCTATATAGAGTACTATTAAACTATTCCCTATATAGAGTACTATTAAACTATTCCCTATATAGAGTACTATTCAACTATTCCCTATATAGAGTACTATTAATCTATTCCCTATATAGAGTACTATTCCCTATATAGAGTACTATTAAACTATTCCCTATATAGAGTACTATTAAACTATTCCCCTATATAGAGTACTATTAAAGTATTCCCTATATAGAGTACCACTAAACTATTCCCTATATAGAGTACTATTCCCTATATAGAGTACTATTAAACTATTCCCTATATAGAGTACTATTAAACTATTCCCTATATAGAGTACTATTAAACTATTCCCTATATAGAGTACTATTCAACTATTCCCTATATAGAGTACTATTAATCTATTCCCTATATAGAGTACTATTCCCTATATAGAGTACTATTAAACTATTCCCTATATAGAGTACTATTAAACTATTCCCTATATAGAGTACTATTAATCTATTCCCTATATAGAGTACTATTCCCTATATAGAGTACTATTAAACTATTCCCCTATATAGAGTACTATTTAAGTATTCCCTATATAGAGTACCACTAAACTATTCCCTATATAGAGTACTATTCCCTATATAGAGTACTATTAATCTATTCCCTATATAGAGTACTATTAATCTATTCCCTATATAGAGTACTATTAATCTATTCCCTATATAGAGTACTACTAAACTATTCCCTATATAGAGTACTATTAAACTATATAGAGTACTATTCCCTATATAGAGTACTATTCCCTATATAGAGTACTATTCCCTATATAGAGTACTATTCCCTATATAGAGTACTATTCCCTATATAGAGTACTATTCCCTATATAGAGTACTATTCCCTATATAGAGTACTATTCCCTATATAGAGTACTATTCCCTATATAGAGTACTATTCCCTATATAGAGTACTGTTAAACTATTCCCTATATAGAGTACTATTCCCTATATAGAGTACTATTACACTTTTCCCTATATATAGTACTATTAAACTATTCCCTATAGAGTACTACTAAACTATTCCCTATATAGTACTATTAAACTATTCCCTATATAGAGTACTATTACACTATTCCCTATATATAGTACTATTAAACTATTCCCTATATAGAGTACTACTAAACTATTCCCTATATAGTACTATTAAACTATTCCCTATATAGAGTACTATTCCCTATATAGAGTACTATTAAACTATTCCCCTATATAGAGTACTATTAAAGTATTCCCTATATAGAGTACCACTAAACTATTCCCTATATAGAGTACTATTCCCTATAGAGTACTATTAAACTATTCCCTATATAGAGTACTATTAAACTATTCCCTATATAGAGTACTATTAAACTATTCCCTATATAGAGTACTATTCAACTATTCCCTATATAGAGTACTATTAATCTATTCCCTATATAGAGTACTATTCCCTATATAGAGTACTATTAAACTATTCCCTATATAGAGTACTATTAAACTATTCCCTATATAGAGTACTATTAATCTATTCCCTATATAGAGTACTATTCCCTATATAGAGTACTATTAAAGTATTCCCTATATAGAGTACCACTAAACTATTCCCTATATAGAGTACTATTCCCTATATAGAGTACTATTAAACTATTCCCTATATAGAGTACTATTAAACTATTCCCTATATAGAGTACTATTAAACTATTCCCTATATAGAGTACTATTAAACTATTCCCTATATAGAGTACTATTCAACTATTCCCCTATATAGAGTACTATTAAAGTATTCCCTATATAGAGTACCACTAAACTATTCCCTATATAGAGTACTATTCCCTATAGAGTACTATTAAACTATTCCCTATATAGAGTACTATTAAACTATTCCCTATATAGAGTACTATTAAACTATTCCCTATATAGAGTACTATTAAACTATTCCCTATATAGAGTACTATTCAACTATTCCCTATATAGAGTACTATTAATCTATTCCCTATATAGAGTACTATTCCCTATATAGAGTACTATTAAACTATTCCCTATATAGAGTACTATTAATCTATTCCCTATATAGAGTACTATTCCCTATATAGAGTACTATTAAAGTATTCCCTATATAGAGTACCACTAAACTATTCCCTATATAGAGTACTATTCCCTATATAGAGTACTATTAAACTATTCCCTATATAGAGTACTATTAAACTATTCCCTATATAGAGTACTATTAAACTATTCCCTATATAGAGTACTATTAAACTATTCCCTATATAGAGTACTATTCAACTATTCCCCTATATAGAGTACTATTAAAGTATTCCCTATATAGAGTACCACTAAACGATTCCCTATATAGAGTACTATTCCCTATAGAGTACTATTAAACTATTCCCTATATAGAGTACTATTAAACTATTCCCTATATAGAGTACTATTAAACTATTCCCTATATAGAGTACTATTAAACTATTCCCTATATAGAGTACTATTCAACTATTCCCTATATAGAGTACTATTAATCTATTCCCTATATAGAGTACTATTCCCTATATAGAGTACTATTAAACTATTCCCTATATAGAGTACTATTAAACTATTCCCTATATAGAGTACTATTAATCTATTCCCTATATAGAGTACTATTCCCTATATAGAGTACTATTAAAGTATTCCCTATATAGAGTACCACTAAACTATTCCCTATATAGAGTACTATTCCCTATATAGAGTACTATTAAACTATTCCCTATATAGAGTACTATTAAACTATTCCCTATATAGAGTACTATTAAACTATTCCCTATATAGAGTACTATTAAACTATTCCCTATATAGAGTACTATTCAACTATTCCCTATATAGAGTACTATTAATCTATTCCCTATATAGAGTACTATTCCCTATATAGAGTACTATTAAACTATTCCCTATATAGAGTACTATTAAACTATTCCCTATATAGAGTACTATTCCCTATAGAGTACTATTCCCTATATAGAGTACTATTCCCTACATAGAGTACTATTAAACTATTCCCCTATATAGAGTACTATTAAACTATTCCCTATATAGAGTACTATTCCCCTATATAGAGTACTATTAAACTATTCCCTATATAGAGTACTATTCCCTATATAGAGTACTATTAAACTATTCCCTATATAGAGTACTATTCCCTATATAGAGTACTATTAAACTATTCCCTATATAGAGTACTATTAAACTATTCCCTATATGGAGTACCATTAAACTATTCCCTATATAGAGTACCACTAAACTATTCCCTATATAGAGTACTACTAAACTATTCCCCTATATAGAGTACTATTAAACTATTCCCTATATAGAGTACTATTCCCTATATAGAGTACTATTAAACTATTCCCTATATAGAGTACTATTCCCTATATAGAGTACTATTAAACTATTCCCTATATAGAGTACTATTAATCTATTCCCTATATAGAGTACTATTCCCCTATATAGAGTGCTATTAAACTATTCCCCTATATAGAGTACTATTAAACTATTCCCCTATATAGAGTACTATTAAACTATTCCCTATATAGAGTACTATTCCCCTATATAGAGTACTATTCCCCTATATAGAGTACTATTCCCCTATATAGAGTACTATTCCCCTATATAGAGTACTATTCCCTATATAGAGTACTATTCCCCTATATAGAGTACTATTCCCCTATATAGAGTACTATTCCCCTATATAGAGTACTATTCCCCTATATAGAGTACTATTCCCCTATATAGAGTACTATTCCCTATATAGAGTACTATTCCCTATATAGAGTACTATTCCCTTTATAGAGTACTATTCCCTATATAGAGTACTATTCCCTATATAGAGTACTATTCAACTATTCCCTATATAGAGTACTATTCCCTATATAGAGTACTATTAAACTATTCCCTATATAGAGTACTATTAAACTATTCCCTATATGGAGTACCATTAAACTATTCCCTATATAGAGTACCACTAAACTATTCCCTATATAGAGTACTACTAAACTATTCCCCTATATAGAGTACTATTAAACTATTCCCTATATAGAGTACTATTCCCTATATAGAGTACTATTAAACTATTCCCTATATAGAGTACTATTCCCTATATAGAGTACTATTAAACTATTCCCTATATAGAGTACTATTAATCTATTCCCTATATAGAGTACTATTCCCCTATATAGAGTGCTATTAAACTATTCCCCTATATAGAGTACTATTAAACTATTCCCCTATATAGAGTACTATTAAACTATTCCCTATATAGAGTACTATTCCCCTATATAGAGTACTATTCCCCTATATAGAGTACTATTCCCCTATATAGAGTACTATTCCCCTATATAGAGTACTATTCCCCTATATAGAGTACTATTCCCTATATAGAGTACTATTCCCTATATAGAGTACTATTCCCTTTATAGAGTACTATTCCCTATATAGAGTACTATTCCCTATATAGAGTACTATTCAACTATTCCCTATATAGAGTACTATTCCCTATATAGAGTACTATTCCCTATATAGAGTACTATTCAACTATTCCCTATATAGAGTACTATTCCCTATATAGAGTACTATTCCCTATATAGAGTACTACTAAACTATTCCCTTTATATAGAGTACTATTGAAAACACACACAGGATGCTGGAGTACTTATTGATCTCTCAAGGACGACTCTGTTTTGGTTCATTCTCATTCAAATAAGTTATTTAAATTGTGCTTTTCTCTATAAGGGTAATTTGTTTAAATTAAAGCCATGTGCTCGCTGCTGTTACTGCGATCAGATATCCGTGCTGCTGGCTGAGGACTCTGTTACTGCGATCAGATATCCGGGCTGAGGACTCTGTTACTGCGATCAGATATCCGGGCTGCTGGCTGAGGACTCTGTTACTGCGATCAGATATCCGTGCTGCTGGCTGAGGACTCTGTTACTGCGATCAGATATCCGGGCTGCTGGATGAGGACTCTGTTACTGCGATCAGATACCCGTGCTGCTGGCTGAGGACTCTGTTACTGCGATCAGATACCCGGGCTGCTGGCTGAGGACTCTGTTACTGCGATCAGATACCCGGGCTGCTGGCTGAGGACTCTGTTACTGCGATCAGATATCCGGGCTGCTGGCTGAGGACTCTGTTACTGCGATCAGATACCCGGGCTGCTGGCTGAGGACTCTGTTACTGCGATCAGATACCCGGGCTGCTGGCTGAGGACTCTGTTACTGCGATCAGATACACGGGCTGCTGGCTGAGGACTCTGTTACTGCGATCAGATATCCGGGCTGCTGGCTGAGGACTCTGTTACTGCGATCAGATATCCGGGCTGCTGGCTGAGGACTCTGTTACTGCGATCAGATACCCGGGCTGCTGGCTGAGGACTCTGTTACTGCGATCAGATACCCGGGCTGAGGACTCTGTTACTGCGATCAGATATCCGGGCTGCTGGCTGAGGACTCTGTTACTGCGATCAGATATCCGTGCTGCTGGCTGAGGACTCTGTTACTGCGATCAGATATCCGTGCTGCTGGCTGAGGACTCTGTTACTGCGATCAGATACCCGGGCTGCTGGCTGAGGACTCTGTTACTGCGATCAGATACCCGGGCTGAGGACTCTGTTACTGCGATCAGATACCCGGGCTGAGGACTCTGTTACTGCGATCAGATATCCGGGCTGCTGGCTGAGGACTCTGTTACTGCGATCAGAAACCCGGGCTGCTGGCTGAGGACTCTGTTACTGCGATCAGATACCCGGGCTGTGTCAATCACTGTGAAGCTTTGAGATGGACTTTATGGAAACCAGTTCAGTATTATTAATGTTGATGTTTTTTTATCTCCTTCCCCCTCTCTCCTTCCCCCTCTCTCCTTCCCTCTCTCTCCTTCCCTCTCTCTCCTTCCCTCTCTCTCCTTCCCCCTCTCTCCTTCCCTCTCTCTCCTTCCCCCTCTCTCCTTCCCCCTCTCTCCTTCCCTCTCTCTCCTTCCCCCTCTCTCCTTCCCCCTCCAGTTTCTAGAGGTCGTAGTGTTTTCTATCCTGCTCTATTTGTACAAGAGGAGGAATATCAAGCATATAACCATAGTGATGCTGCTGGTGGCTCTGCTGGGTAAGAACTCTGACAGACTCTATGGGGGGGTATCAAGCATATAACCATAGTGATGCTGCTGGTGGCTCTGCTGGGTAAGAACTCTGACAGACTCTATGGGGGGTATCAAGCATATAACCATAGTGATGCTGCTGGTGGCTCTGCTGGGTAAGAACTCTGACAGACTCTATGGGGGATCATGGTTATCACGTTTCAGAATGGGATGCATTACTCCAGGAAATAGTCACGTTGTCCCTGTTGTTTTAGCCTCCCTGACGGTGATCTCCGTCAAAGCTGTGTCTGGGATGATCACGGAGTCCATAAAGGGAGATCTCCAGCTCACCTACCCCATCTTCTACGTCATGGTGGTTGTCATGGTGGCCTCCTGTGCCTTCCAGATAAAGTAAGTCCAATGTGTCTCCACTTCCCCTGACAGCAGATTCAATTTCTACAGAGTATTGAAGAAAATGTGAAGTGTAAAAATTTATTGGACATTGTGACCTTGTCAGAGCAGAACTGTGATGGGATGAAGCTCCGGTAGTATGATGGATGAATCCACCGTGTGATGGGATGATGCTCCAGTGTTATGATGGATGAATCCACCGTGTGATGGGATGATGCTCCAGTATTATGGGATGATGCGCCGGTAGTATGATGGCGGAATCCACTGTGTGATGGGATGATGCTCCAGTATTATGATGGATGAATCCACTGTGTGATGGATGAATCCACTGTGTTATGGGATGATGCTCCGGTAGTATGATGGATGAATCCACGGTATTATGATGGATGAATCCACTGTGTGATGGGATGATGCTCCGGTAGTATGGTGGATGAATCCACTGTGTGATGGGATGAAGCTCCAGTAGTATGGTGGATGAATCCACGGTATTATGATGGATGAATCCACTGTGTGATGGGATGATGCTCCGGTAGTATGATGGATGAATCCACTGTGTGATGGGATGAAGCTCCAGTAGTATGGTGGATGAATCCACTGTGTGATGGGATGAAGCTCCGGTAGTATGATGGATGAATCCACTGTGTGATGGGATGAATCCCCTGTGTGATGGGATGATGCTCCGGTAGTATGGTGGATGAATCCACTGTGATGGGATGAAGCTCCGGTAGTATGGTGGATGAATCCACTGTGTGATGGGATGAAGCTCCGGTAGTATGATGGATGAATCCACTGTGTGATGGGATGAAGCTCCGGTAGTATGGTGGATGAATCCACTGTGTGATGGGATGAAGCTCCGGTAGTATGGTGGATGAATCCACTGTGTGATGGGATGAATCCACGGTATTATGGTGGATGAATCCACTGTGTGATGGGATGAAGCTCTGGTAGTATGGTGGATGAATCCACTGTGTGATGGGTAGAAGCTCCGGTAGTATGATGGATGAATCCACTGTGATGGGATGAAGCTCCGGTAGTATGGTGGATGAATCCACTGTGTGATGGGATGAAGCTCCGGTAGTATGATGGATGAATCCACTGTGTGATGGGATGAATCCCCTGTGTGATGGGATGATGCTCCGGTAGTATGGTGGATGAATCCACTGTGATGGGATGAAGCTCCGGTAGTATGGTGGATGAATCCACTGTGATGGGATGAAGCTCCGGTAGTATGGTGGATGAATCCACTGTGTGATGGGATGAAGCTCCAGTAGTATGGTGGATGAATCCACGGTATTATGATGGATGAATCCACTGTGTGATGGGATGATGCTCCGGTAGTATGATGGATGAATCCACTGTGTGATGGGATGAAGCTCCAGTAGTATGGTGGATGAATCCACTGTGTGATGGGATGAAGCTCCGGTAGTATGATGGATGAATCCACTGTGTGATGGGATGAATCCCCTGTGTGATGGGATGATGCTCCGGTAGTATGGTGGATGAATCCACTGTGATGGGATGAAGCTCCGGTAGTATGGTGGATGAATCCACTGTGTGATGGGATGAAGCTCCAGTAGTATGGTGGATGAATCCACGGTATTATGATGGATGAATCCACTGTGTGATGGGATGAAGCTCCAGTAGTATGGTGGATGAATCCACTGTGTGATGGGATGATGCGCTGGTAGTATGGTGGATGAATCCACTGTGTGGTGGATGAATCCACTGTGTGATGGGATGAAGCTCCGGTAGTATGATGGATGAATCCACTGTGTGATGGGATGAATCCCCTGTGTGATGGGATGATGCTCCGGTAGTATGGTGGATGAATCCACTGTGATGGGATGAAGCTCCGGTAGTATGGTGGATGAATCCACTGTGTGATGGGATGAAGCTCCGATAGTATGGTGGATGAATCCACGGTATTATGATGGATGAATCCACTGTGTGATGGGATGAAGCTCTGGTAGTATGGTGGATGAATCCACTGTGTGATGGGATGAAGCTCCGGTAGTATGGTGGATGAATCCACTGTGTGATGGGATGAAGCTCCGGTAGTATGGTGGATGAATCCACTGTGTGATGGGATGAAGCTCCGGTAGTATGGTGGATGAATCCACTGTGTGATGGGATGAAGCTCCGGTAGTATGGTGGATGAATCCACTGTGTGATGGGATGAAGCTCCGGTAGTATGGTGGATGAATCCACTGTGTGATGGGATGAAGCTCCGGTAGTATGGTGGATGAATCCACTGTGTGATGGGATGAAGCTCCGGTAGTATGGTGGATGAATCCACGGTATTATGATGGATGAATCCACTGTGTGATGGGATGATGCTCCGGTAGTATGATGGATGAAGCTCCAGTAGTATGGTGGATGAATCCCCTGTGTGATGGGATGATGCTCCGGTAGTATGGTGGATGAATCCACTGTGATGGGATGAAGCTCCGGTAGTATGGTGGATGAATCCACTGTGTGATGGGATGAAGCTCCGGTAGTATGGTGGATGAATCCACGGTATTATGATGGATGAATCCACTGTGTGATGGGATGATGCTCCGGTAGTATGATGGATGAAGGTCCAGTAGTATGGTGGATGAATCCACTGTGTGATGGGATGAAGCTCTGGTAGTATGGTGGATGAATCCACTGTGTGATGGGATGAAGCTCCGGTAGTATGGTGGATGAATCCACTGTGTGATGGGATGAAGCTCCGGTAGTATGGTGGATGAATCCACTGTGTGATGGGATGAAGCTCCGGTAGTATGGTGGATGAATCCACTGTGTGATGGGATGAAGCTCCGGTAGTATGGTGGATGAATCCACTGTGTGATGGGATGAAGCTCCGGTAGTATGGTGGATGAATCCACTGTGTGATGGGATGAAGCTCCGGTAGTATGGTGGATGAATCCACTGTGTGATGGGATGAAGCTCCGGTAGTATGATGGATGAATCCACTGTGTGATGGGATGAAGCTCCGGTAGTATGGTGGATGAATCCACTGTGTGATGGGATGATGCTCCGGTAGTATGATGGGATGAAGCTCCGGTGGTATGATGGATGAATCCACTGTGTGATGGGATGAAGCTCCGGTAGTATGGTGGATGAATCCACTGTGTGATGGGATGAATCCACGGTATTATGATGGATGAGTCCACTGTGTGATGGGATGAATCTCCGGTGGTATGATGGATGAGTCCACATCATTCACATGGCCCTCAGAGGCCTCTCTTTAACCTTCGCTGTTCTCAGGTTCCTTAATCAAGCCATGAAGATGTTTGACGCCACGGAGGTCGTCCCCATCAACTTTGTGTTCTTCACTGCCAGTGCCATTACCGCAGGTATGTTGTTTAACCAGAACTCAGCTAATTGGCCAGTGCCGTTACCGCAGGTACGTTGTTTAACCAGAACTCAGCTAATTGGCCAGTGCCATTACCGCAGGTATGTTGTTTAACCAGAACTCAGCTAATTGGCCAGTGCCATTACTGCAGGTACGTTGTTTAACCAGAACTCAGCTAATTGGCCAGTGCCATTACCGCAGGTACGTTGTTTAACTAGAACTCAGCTAATTGGCCAGTGCCATTACCGCAGGTACATTGTTTAACCAGAACTCAGCTAATTGGCCAGTGCCATTACCGCAGGTATGTTGTTTAACCAGAACTCTGAGCAGCACTGTCACCGGGAGTTTAATATTCTATATAGATTATGTATCTCTTCATCATTTCATCGTCCATTTACAGCTAATTGGCCAGTGTTACCTAGTGTTAATCTTCCATTTACAGCTAATTGGCCAGTGTTACCTAGTGTTAATTTGCCATTTACAGCTAATTGACCAGTGTTACCTAGTGTTAATCTACCATTTACAGCTAATTGACCAGTGTTACCTAGTGTTAATCTACCATTTACAGCTAATTGACCAGTGTTACCTAGTGTTAATCTGTCATTTACAGCTAATTGGCCAGTGTTACCTAGTGTTAATCTGCCATTTACAGCTAATTGGCCAGTGTTAATCTGCCATTTACAGCTAATTGGCCAGTGTTACCTAGTGTTAATCTGCCATTTACAGCTAATTGGCCAGTGTTACCTAGTGTTAATCTGCCATTTACAGCTAATTGGCCAGTGTTACCTAGTGTTAATCTGCCATTTACAGCTAATTGGCCAGTGTTACCTAGTGTTAATCTGCCATTTACAGCTAATTGGCCAGTGTCACCTAATGTTAATCTGCCAGTGTTAATCTGCCAGTGTTACCCAGTGTTAATCTGCCAGTGTTACCTAGCGTTTCATTAACAACCTAACTCTGTCTGGATTCCAATAGGAATTACACGCCAGCATCATGTGATTTGTAAACCAGGAGTTTCCCTGCTGTGTTAGGATAAAACTAAGGCCTCATGATATATTTAATGTAGGAGTTGTGTTAGGATTAAACTAAGGCCTCATGATATTTAATGTAGGAGTTGTGTTAGGATTAAACTAAGGCCTTATGATATATTTAATGTAATTGTCCTAAAGAGTTAATTTAATTCCAATTATATTCTACGCCGAGGAACTCACTTGAAGTCCACAGGACTTAAAATGAACGAGTTCAACAACCAACTCTACAATTCACTCTAAAAGGAAATGATATTGGAGGTGTGGCTTAGTGGGGGCGTGGCTTTCAATGAATTGTTTTGGATGGAAATGGCCAACTACTCCCGACCAGAGCCTTATGGGGCCCTTGTTAAAAGTAGTGTACTATATAGGGAATAGGGTGCCATTTGGGACAACCAAGGAGATCTAGGGGGATCCCTGAGCGTGACATTATTCCATTGTTATCATCGATCAACAGACACCAGCATTGACTGTTGTCACCCATCCATCTGTGACTATTCCAGCTCAGATTTCCCTCTGTGACTATTCCAGCTCAGATTTCCCTCTGTGACTATTCCAGCTCAGATTTCCCTCTGTGACTATTCCAGCTCAGATTTCCCTCTGTGACTATTCCAGCTCAGATTTCCCTCTGTGACTATTCCAGCTCAGATTTCCCTCTGGGACTATTCCAGCTCAGATTTCCCTCTGGGACTATTCCAGTTGAGATGAGCTCTGTTGGAAAAAATAAAATGCATGTTTTGGTTCCTATAGCTCTGCTGGGATAACATCAGAAGTCTATGGGTAACACGCTCAGTGTTGGTGACTCACTGATGAACTAGGGAACCATTTCTTTGTCTGCTTTTTCCTTTCTCACTGTCTCTGCCTCTCTCCATCCCTCTTTCTCCCTCTCACTGTCTCTGCCCCTCCTTTCTGCCTCTTTCCATCTCTCTCTGTCTCTCTCCATCCCTCTCTCCGTCTCTCGCTCTCTCTCTCCATCCCTCTCACTGTCTCCATCCCTCTTTCTCCCTGTCTCTGCCCCTCTCTGCCCCTCCTTTGTCTCTCTCCATCCCTCTTTCTCCCTGGGGACTCTAGAATCACTGCTGTCTCTTCAAAAAGGTCCAACAGAATCACTCAGTCTTGCGGCCTCCCGAGTGGCACAGTATCACTACAGCCTGGGGTTCGATCCCAGGCTGTTTAACAACTGGCCGTGACCGGGAGTCCCATGGGGCGGCACACAATTGGCCCAGCGTCGTTAGGGGAGGGTTTGGCCGGGAGGGGGCTTTACTTGGCTCATGGCGCTCTAGCGACTCCTTGTGGCGGGCCGGGTGCCTGCAGGCTGACCTCAGTCGAACAGTGTTACCACATTGGCTTCCGGGTTAAGCGGGCAGGTGTTGTGAAGTGTGGTTTGGCGGGTCATGTTTCAGAGGACACGTGACTCGACCTTCGCCTCACGAACCCGTTGGGGAGTTGCAGCGATGAGACAAGAAATTGGAGGTAAAATAATCACTCGGCCTGGCTCGCTCTGTTTTCCCATCTCCGGAGGACTTATATTTGTTGTTCTGTGACTCTGCCAGGCTAACTCTGTGCAACTCCACTGAAACCTAAAAGAGCCAAAGACTGCATCCCAAATGGCACCCTATTCCCTAGCTAGTACACTACTTCCTATGGGCCCTGGTCGAAAGTAGTGCACTAAATAAAGACACGGATGGCATTTGGGGACGCATCCCAAAATGTTTCATGGTCTGGTGCTCCATACTAATTAGAGTTTATCCTCCAGATATGGACAGCTGCCTCCCTCTCTCTCTCTCTCTCTCTCTCTCTCTCTCTCTCTCTGCCTCCCTGTCCCTCTGCCTCTCTCTCTCTCTCCCTCCCTCTCTCTCTCTCTGCATCTCTCTCTGCCTCTGCCTCTCTGCATCTCTCTCTCCCTCTCTCTGCCTCTGCCTCTCTGCATCTCTCTCTGCCTCTCTGCATCTCTCCCTCTCTCTCTGCCCCTCTGCATCTCTCTCTCCCTCTGCATCTCTCTGCCTCTCTCCCTCTCTCTCTGCCTCTCTCCCTCTCTCTCTGCCTCTCTCCCTCTCTCTCTGCCTCTCTGCATCTCTCCCTCTGCCTCTCTGCATCTCTGCATCTCTCCCTCTGCCTCTCTGCATCTCTGCCTCTCTCTGCCTCTGCATCTCTCTCTCCCTCTGCCTCTCTCCCTCTCTGACTCTCTCCCTCTCTTTCTGCCTCTCTCCATCTCTCTCTGCCTCTCTCCATCTCTCTCTGCCTCTCTCCATCTCTCTGCCTCTGCATCTCTGCCTCTCCCTCTGCCTCTCTGCATCTCTCTCTCCCTCTGCATCTCTCCATCTCTCTCTGCCTCTGCCTCTCTCCCTCTCTCTCTGCATCTCTCTGCCTCTCTCTCCATCTCTCCCTCTGCCTCTCTGCATCTCTCCGTCTGCCTCTCTCCCTCTCTCTCTGCCTCTCTCCATCTCTCTCTGCCTCTGCCTCTCTGCATCTCTGCCTCTCTCCCTCTCCCTCTGCCTCTCTGCATCTCTGCATCTCTCTCTCTGCCTCTCTCCCTCTCCCTCTCTCTCTGCATCTCTCCCTCTCTCTCTGCTTCTCTGCATCTCTCCCCCTGCCTCTCTGATGTTGTTTTGTCTTGGTGTTAAACTACTTTTCTTTTGCAGGAATAGTATTTTACCAGGAATTCCAGGGCTTGGCTTTGCTCAATATTTTAATGTTTCTCTTTGGGTAAGTAGTATGCAAAACTCCATGAGTACTGTCTTTTTAAGAATACGGGCCTTTGACGTTCCGCCTGAATGCGGGCCTTTGACGTTCCGCCTGAATGCGGGCCTTTGACGTTCCGCCTGAATGCGGGCCTTTGACGTTCCGCCCGAATGCGGGCCTTTGACGTTCCGCCCGAATGCGGGCCTTTGACGTTCCGCCCGAATGCGGGCCGTGACGTTCCGCCCGAATGCGGGCCGTGACGTTCCGCCCGAATGCGGGCCGTGACGTTCCGCCCGAATGCGGGCCGTGACGTTCCGCCCGAATGCGGGCCGTGACGTTCCGCCCGAATGCGGGCCGTGACGTTCCGCCCGAATGCGGGCCGTGACGTTCCGCCCGAATGCGGGCCGTGACGTTCCGCCCGAATGCGGGCCGTGACGTTCCGCCCGAATGCGGGCCGTGACGTTCCGCCCGAATGCGGGCCGTGACGTTCCGCCCGAATGCGGGCCGTGACGTTCAGAGTGGGGGCCGGGACGTTCAGAGGGGAGGCCGTGGATACTCTTAGTGGAGTTTAGTACACCGTCCCAGTGAACTCTTAGTGGAGTTTAGTACACCGTCCCAGTACACCGTCCCAATGAACTCTTAGTGGAGTTTAGTACACCGTCCCAATGAACTCTTAGTGGAGTTTAGTACACCGTCCCAGTGAACTCTTAGTGGAGTTTAGTACACCGTCCCAGTGAACTCTTAGTGGAGTTTAGTACACCGTCCCAATGAACTCTTAGTGGAGTTTAGTACACCGTCCCAATGAACTCTTAGTGGAGTTTAGTATACCGTCCCAGTGAACTCTTAGTGGAGTTTAGTACACCGTCCCAATGAACTCTTAGTGGAGTTTAGTACACCGTCCCAATGAACTCTTAGTGGAGTTTAGTACACCGTCCCAGTACACCGTCCCAATGAACTCTTAGTGGAGTTTAGTACACCGTCCCAGTGAACTCTTAGTGGAGTTTAGTACACCGTCCCAATGAACTCTTAGTGGAGTTTAGTACACCGTCCCAATGAACTCTTAGTGGAGTTTAGTACACCGTCCCAATGAACTCTTAGTGGAGTTTAGTACACCGTCCCAGTACACCGTCCCAATGAACTCTTAGTGGAGTTTAGTACACCGTCCCAATGAACTCTTAGTGGAGTTTAGTACACCGTCCCAGTACACCGTCCCAGTGAACTCTTAGTGGAGTTTAGTACACCGTCCCAGTGAACTCTTAGTGGAGTTTAGTACACCGTCCCAGTGGAGTTTAGTACACCGTCCCAGTGAACTCTTAGTGGAGTTTAGTACACCGTCCCAGTGAACTCTTAGTGGAGTTTAGTACACCGTCCCAGTGAACTCTTAGTGGAGTTTAGTACACCGTCCCAGTGAACTCTTAGTGGAGTTTAGTACACCGTCCCAGTGAACTCTTAGTGGAGTTTAGTACACCGTCCCAGTGAACTCTTAGTGGAGTTTAGTACACCGTCCCAGTGAACTCTTAGTGGAGTTTAGTACACCGTCCCAGTGAACTCTTAGTGGAGTTTAGTACACCGTCCCAGTACACCGTCCCAGTGAACTCTTAGTGGAGATTAGTACACCGTCCCAATGAACTCTTAGTGGAGTTTAGTACACCGTCCCAGTACACCGTCCCAGTGAACTCTTAGGAGTTTAGTACACCGTCCCAGTACACCGTCCCAATGAACTCTTAGTGGAGTTTAGTACACCGTCCCAATGAACTCTTAGTGGAGTTTAGTACACCGTCCCAGTGAACTCTTAGTGGAGTTTAGTACACCGTCCCAATGAACTCTTAGTGGAGTTTAGTACACCGTCCCAGTACACCGTCCCAATGAACTCTTAGTGGAGTTTAGTACACCGTCCCAATGAACTCTTAGTGGAGTTTAGTACACCGTCCCAGTGAACTCTTAGTGGAGTTTAGTACACCGTCCCAGTGAACTCTTAGTGGAGTTTAGTACACCGTCCCAATTAACTCTTAGTAGAGTTTAGTACACCGTCCCAATGAACTCTTAGTGGAGTTTAGTACACCGTCCCAGTACACCGTCCCAGTGAACTCTTAGTGGAGTTTAGTACACCGTCCCAGTGAACTCTTAGTGGAGTTTAGTACACCGTCCCAATTAACTCTTAGTAGAGTTTAGTACACCGTCCCAATGAACTCTTAGTGGAGTTTAGTACACCGTCCCAATGAACTCTTAGTGGAGTTTAGTACACCGTCCCAGTGAACTCTTAGTGGAGTTTAGTACACCGTCCCAGTGAACTCTTAGTGGAGTTTAGTACACCGTCCCAATTAACTCTTAGTAGAGTTTAGTACACCGTCCCAATGAACTCTTAGTGGAGTTTAGTACACCGTCCCAGTACACCGTCCCAGTGAACTCTTAGTGGAGTTTAGTACACCGTCCCAGTGAACTCTTAGTGGAGTTTAGTACACCGTCCCAGTGAACTCTTAGTGGAGTTTAGTACACCGTCCCAATGAACTCTTAGTGGAGTTTAGTACACCGTCCCAGTACACTGTCCCAGTGAACTCTTAGTGGAGTTTAGTACACCGTCCCAATGAACTCTTAGTGGAGTTTAGTACACCGTCCCAGTGAACTCTTAGTGGAGTTTAGTACACCGTCCCAATGAACTCTTAGTGGAGTTTAGTACACCGTCCCAATGAACTCTTAGTGGAGTTTAGTACACCGTCCCAATGAACTCTTAGTGGAGTTTAGTACACCATCCCAGTGAACTCTTAGTGGAGTTTAGTATACCGTCCCAGTGAACTCTTAGTGGAGTTTAGTACACCGTCCCAGTGGAGTTCAGTACACCGTCCCAGTGAACTCTTAGTGGAGTTTAGTACACCATCCCAGTGAACTCTTAGTGGAGTTTAGTATACCGTCCCAGTGAACTCTTAGTGGAGTTTAGTACACCGTCCCAATGAACTCTTAGTGGAGTTTAGTACACCGTCCCAGTACACTGTCCCAATAAACTCTTAGTGGAGTTTAGTACACCGTCCCAGTGAACTCTTAGTGGAGTTCAGTACACCGTCCCAGTGAACTCTTAGTGGAGTTTAGTACACCGTCCCAGTACACCGTCCCAGTGAACTCTTAGTGGAGTTTAGTACACCGTCCCAGTGAACTCTTAGTGGAGTTTAGTACACCGTCCCAATGAACTCTTAGTGGAGTTTAGTACACCATCCCAGTGAACTCTTAGTGGAGTTTAGTATACCGTCCCAGTGAACTCTTAGTGGAGTTTAGTACACCGTCCCAGTGGAGTTCAGTACACCGTCCCAGTGAACTCTTAGTGGAGTTTAGTACACCGTCCCAATGAACTCTTAGTGGAGTTTAGTACACCGTCCCAGTACACTGTCCCAGTGAACTCTTAGTGGAGTTCAGTACACCGTCCCAGTGAACTCTTAGTGGAGTTTAGTACACCGTCCCAATGAACTCTTAGTGGAGTTTAGTACACCGTCCCAGTACACTGTCCCAGTGAACTCTTAGTGGAGTTTAGTACACCGTCCCAGTGAACTCTTAGTGGAGTTTAGTACACCGTCCCAGTACACCGTCCCAGTGAACTCTTAGTGGAGTTTAGTACACCGTCCCAATGAACTCTTAGTGGAGTTTAGTACACCATCCCAGTGAACTCTTAGTGGAGTTTAGTATACCGTCCCAGTGAACTCTTAGTGGAGTTTAGTACACCGTCCCAGTGGAGTTCAGTACACCGTCCCAGTGAACTCTTAGTGGAGTTTAGTACACCGTCCCAATGAACTCTTAGTGGAGTTTAGTACACCGTCCCAGTGAACTCTTAGTGGAGTTCAGTACACCGTCCCAGTGAACTCTTAGTGGAGTTTAGTACACCGTCCCAATGAACTCTTAGTGGAGTTTAGTACACCGTCCCAGTACACTGTCCCAGTGAACTCTTAGTGGAGTTTAGTACACCGTCCCAGTGGAGTTCAGTACACCGTCCCAGTGAACTCTTAGTGGAGTTCAGTACACCGTCCCAGTGAACTCTTAGTGGAGTTTAGTACACCGTCCCAATGAACTCTTAGTGGAGTTTAGTACACCGTCCCAGTACACTGTCCCAATAAACTCTTAGTGGAGTTTAGTACACCGTCCCAGTGAACTCTTAGTGGAGTTCAGTACACCGTCCCAGTGAACTCTTAGTGGAGTTTAGTACACCGTCCCAATGAACTCTTAGTGGAGTTTAGTACACCGTCCCAGTACACTGTCCCAATAAACTCTTAGTGGAGTTTAGTACACCGTCCCAGTGAACTCTTAGTGGAGTTCAGTACACCGTCCCAGTACACTGTCCCAATAAACTCTTAGTGGAGTTTAGTACACCGTCCCAGTGAACTCTTAGTGGAGTTTAGTACACCGTCCCAGTGAACTCTTAGTGGAGTTTAGTACACCGTCCCAGTGAACTCTTAGTGGAGTTTAGTACACCGTCCCAGTGAACTCTTAGTGGAGTTTAGTATACCGTCCCAGTGAACTCTTAGTGGAGTTTAGTACACCGTCCCAGTGGAGTTCAGTACACCGTCCCAGTGAACTCTTAGTGGAGTTTAGTACACCGTCCCAGTACACCGTCCCAGTGAACTCTTAGTGGAGTTTAGTACACCGTCCCAGTGAACTCTTAGTGGAGTTTAGTACACCGTCCCAGTGAACTCTTAGTGGAGTTTAGTACACCGTCCCAATGAACTCTTAGTGGAGTTTAGTACACCGTCCCAGTACACTGTCCCAATAAACTCTTAGTGGAGTTTAGTACACCGTCCCAGTGAACTCTTAGTGGAGTTCAGTACACCGTCCCAGTACACTGTCCCAATAAACTCTTAGTGGAGTTTAGTACACCGTCCCAGTGAACTCTTAGTGGAGTTTAGTACACCGTCCCAGTGAACTCTTAGTGGAGTTTAGTACACCGTCCCAGTGAACTCTTAGTGGAGTTTAGTACACCGTCCCAGTGAACTCTTAGTGGAGTTTAGTACACCATCCCAGTGAACTCTTAGTGGAGTTTAGTATACCGTCCCAGTGAACTCTTAGTGGAGTTTAGTACACCGTCCCAGTGGAGTTCAGTACACCGTCCCAGTGAACTCTTAGTGGAGTTTAGTACACCGTCCCAGTGAACTCTTAGTGGAGTTTAGTACACCGTCCCAGTGAACTCTTAGTGGAGTTTAGTACACCGTCCCAGTGAACTCTTAGTGGAGTTTAGTACACCGTCCCAGTGAACTCTTAGTGGAGTTTAGTACGCCGTCCCAGTGAACTCTTAGTGGAGTTTAGTACACCGTCCCAGTGAACTCTTAGTGGAGTTTAGTACGCCGTCCCAGTGAACTCTTAGTGGAGTTTAGTACACCGTCCCAGTACACTGTCCCAGTGAACTCTTAGTGGAGTTTAGTACACCGTCCCAATGAACTCTTAGTGGAGTTTAGTACACTGTCCCAGTGAACTCTTAGTGGAGTTTAGTACACCGTCCCAATGAACTCTTAGTGGAGTTTAGTACACCGTCCCAATGAACTCTTAGTGGAGTTTAGTACACCGTCCCAATGAACTCTTAGTGGAGTTTAGTACACCGTCCCAGTGAACTCTTAGTGGAGTTTAGTACACCGTCCCAGTGAACTCTTAGTGGAGTTTAGTACACCGTCCCAGTGAACTCTTAGTGGAGTTTAGTACACCGTCCCAGTGGAGTTCAGTACACCGTCCCAGTGAACTCTTAGTGGAGTTTAGTACACCGTCCCAGTACACCGTCCCAGTGAACTCTTAGTGGAGTTTAGTACACCGTCCCAGTGAACTCTTAGTGGAGTTTAGTACACCGTCCCGGTGAACTCTTAGTGGAGTTTAGTACACCGTCCCAGTGAACTCTTAGTGGAGTTTAGTACACCGTCCCAGTACACCATCCCAGTGAACTCTTAGTGGAGTTTAGTACACCGTCCCAGTACACCATCCCAGTGAACTCTTAGTGGAGTTTAGTACACCGTCCCAGTGAACTCTTAGTGGAGTTTAGTACACCGTCCCAGTGAACTCTTAGTGGAGTTTAGTACACCGTCCCAGTGAACTCCAGAGACCGGATCACTCTGAGGGTTCAGATGACTCTAATTGTAAACACTGTGATTTCAACTCCTTGATTTTAGAGTGATATCTGAACATAACCTTCTCTCTAAACTCTTCCAGCTGCCTGCTCTCATTCATTGGAGTCTTCCTGATAGCCAGAGACAGACCCAAGATCAAGACTGAAAACATAACCTTCATAGCCATGGGGAAAATACCAGGTAACTATATACTTCTCCTACAACAAATAGAAATGGATGAGAGCATTTAAAACATCTTGATTTAATATCCAAGACGAGATTTCTACAAGGAAACACAAATCGACCTTTTTTTGCCTAAACAAGTTGCATTTGAAGCAGGTAATTCTCTGTGATATTTTAACATGGTATTCCTGGTTTGGCTCCAGCTAACCACACGTAGCAGGGGTACCAGAAACACCTGAAACTAAATCCCCCGGTCCAACAGGACCCATTTGTATTGTAACCATGGACAAGCACACCTGATTCAACTTGTCCACTAATCATCAAGCCCTCAATTAGTTGAATGAAGTATTTGGCAAGGGTTACAACGAAACTGTTGGGAGGTACTGGAGAACCAGGATTGGGCTGTTGGGGGTACTGGAGGACCGGGGTTGGGCTGTTGGGGGGGTACTGGAGGACCGGGGTTGGGCTGTTGGGGGGTACTGGAGGACCGGGGTTGGGCTGTTGGGGGGTACTGGAGGACCGGGGTTGGGCTGTTGGGGGGTACTGGAGAACCAGGATTGGGCTGTTGGGGGTACTGGAGGACCGGGGTTGGGCTGTTGGGGGGGTACTGGAGGACCGGGGTTGGGCTGTTGGGGGGTACTGGAGGACCGGGGTTGGGCTGTTGGGGGGTACTGGAGGACCGGGGTTGGGCTGTTGGGGGGTACTGGAGGACCGGGGTTGGGCTGTTGGGGGACTAGGGTTGGGCTGTTGGGGGGTACTGGAGGACCGGAGTTGGGCTGTTGGGGGGTACTGGAGGACCGGAGTTGGGCTGTTGGGGGACTAGGGTTGGGCTGTTGGGGGGTACTGGAGGACCGGAGTTGGGCTGTTGGGAGTACTGGAGGACTAGGGTTGGGCTGTTGGGGGGTACTGGAGGACCGGAGTTGGGCTGTTGGGAGTACTGGAGGACTAGGGTTGGGCTGTTGGGGGGTACTGGAGGACCGGAGTTGGGCTGTTGGGAGTACTGTTGGGCTGTTGGGAGGTACTGGAGGACCCGGGTTGGACCGGGGTGCTTAGTGTCTTACCCTACAGTAAACCTGTTCAGACATCTCTCAATAGCCAGGAGTTGAGGTTAAAGTGCATTATCCCCAGCAGCAGAATAACGTGATGAATGTGCATTATCCCCAACAACAGAATAACATGGTGAATGTGCATTATCCCCAGCAGCAGAACGTGGTGAATGTGCATTATCCCCAGCAGCAGAATAACGTGGTGAATGTGCATTATCCCCAGCAGCAGAACATGGTGAATGCGCATTATCCCCAGCAGCAGAACATGAATGTACATTATCCTCAGCCGCAGAACATGGTGAATGTGCATTATCCCCAGCAGCAGAACACAGTGAATGTGCATTATCCCCAGCAGCAGAACACAGTGAATGTGCATTATCCCCAGCGACAGACCATGAATGTGCATTATCCCCAGCAACAGAATAACATGGTGAATGTGCATTATCCCCAGCAGCAGAATAACATGGTGAATGTGCATTATCCCCAGCAGCAGAACATGGTGAATGCGCATTATCCCCAGCAGCAGAACATGAATGTACATTATCCTCAGCCGCAGAACATGGTGAATGTGCATTATCCCCAGCAGCAGAACACAGTGAATGTGCATTATCCCCAGCAGCAGAACACAGTGAATGTGCATTATCCCCAGCGACAGACCATGAATGTGCATTATCCCCAGCAACAGAATAACATGGTGAATGTGCATTATCCCCAGCAGCAGAATAACATGGTGAATGTGCATTATCCCCAGCAACAGAATAACGTGGTGAATGTAGACCACCTCTCTAATGATCTATATGTGTTGTCTCTTGTCTCTGCTACAGGGAGAAAATGTAAGGACAAGGTCCAGCCGGAGGCTAAAAGCAACGCATACGGATCTCTGGCAGCTAAACTCATGTGTAACAAACCTGGCCCACAGGACGACTCCTAATATCAGCCACACCTGTCTGTCTGTGTACAGAGACTACCTGTGTCAACACTACACATCTCTCTCCTGGGTTGCCAGACTGACTGTCTACAGGGACAAAGTGAGAGCACTGTCTCCATTAGCAAAAAATTCCCCAGATTTTCCAGAAATCCTAGTATCTTCTAACTCGCTCCTGATTCCAGGAGACTTGCCAGAAGCAGGATTTCTGGGAAAAACCTGGACATCTTTGGGAAAGTTACAATTGTCAGGGAATTGAACTCTGTTGCTACAGATACTGAGGAGACGTCTCAGGATCGAACCCAAGTGCACTACAGACACAAATAAAACCTTATTTAATTCTCAAGGAGGTGGCTGTCTGGAGGAACCACCTGATATTCTGTTAATACGAAAGCAACTGTTGGATCGAATTTCTGATGAGATGGTTTCAATCATTGATTTGTTAATAAACTGGAATGTGATATTTACAAAGTGTTTCTCGAGCTCCCGGCTGGCAAAGGAGGTGCACCAGCGCACTCTACTGGTCGTAACAATAATTACTATTTAAATGTGAGGTGTTTTTAAAGCGTCAGACGTTCTTTGTTTAAGCTAATAAATACGGACCAGGCTTCGGGAAGGATGGCCTCAGGACTACAGACATTTTAATATGACAACTACAGCTTCACCCTTTTTCAAATCAAAACGTAATTTTCTCAATTGCATTTCAAAGAGCAGTGGTGTAATAGTTTAACTGACAGGCATGGCTGATCCAACGTCTTCAACTCACCTCAGGTAAACCCTCAACTCCATTTTGAATCATATATTTAGTGACAATGGACTTAAGCAAAGGTATATCGGTAAGAAAAACACTCATTTTATTTTGACGACTTAAAAGTAAAAATGATCTGTCAATGTTAGACAATTTATCTTGGTAATGAAAACATTTTAAACTCATTATGAGAGTAGAAAGCCAGCTCAGTTTTATTAGTCGTATGTACGGGATATATCGTCCACAATGCTTACTGCAGGCTCCTACTTCACAACAATAATAGATACAAATAGGAGCATGACGTAAATGTCTCGGTAGAATAGGAAACATTCTAGAATCAGTAGAATACAGGAAGGCACAATATAATAGTCTAGTAACAGCAGGTGTGATGTAGAGAGGAATGGGGGACAGTATAATAGTCTAGTAACAGCAGGTGTGATGTGTGGCTCAGTTGGTAGAGCAGGGCACTTGCCGTGGTTGTGGGTTCGATTCCCAACGGGGGACCAGTACGACACTGAATGCTCTCTGCTAAATGACTTAAATGTGAATGTAGACACTGAGGGTACGGAACACCTTCCTAATATTGAGTTGCACCCTCTTGACGTCGGGGCGTGGACTCTAGGTGTCGACAGCGTTCCACGAGGATGCTGGCCCATGTTGACTTCAATGACTTCCCACAGTTGTCAAGTTAGCCATGGATTGTGTATGGGTAAATGGCCAAGACCTAGTGCCTTTGAATGGGGTAGGAGCGCCTGTTTGAATGTGTCAAGAAGTGCAACGGTGCTGGGTTTTCCCCGCTCAACAGTTTTCCAATGGACCATTGGGAAACTGTTCAAAGGCACTAGTCTTGGCCTTCAGACACAATCCATGTCTCAAGGCTTAAATCCTTTAATCTGTCTGTCTCCTCCCCTTCATCTACACTGATTGAAGTGGATTTAACATGACATCAATCAGTAAGACAGGTTGGTTATCAGGCCTGCAAACTTGATGATGGGAGTTGGTGTGGTGCAAAGCCATGCAGTCGTTGGTGAACAGAGAGTACAGCAGATGACTGAAGACACACCCCTGGGGCCTCTGATGCTAATCCTCACAGCCTGCGGTCGGCCCGTCAGGAAGTCCAATTCCTGTCCCTCTTCTAGAATATGATCTCAACAGTATTGGAGTTCCTGCTCCTCTTCACCCACAGGACTGCCGACCTCTCATCAATGAGCTGTTGTCACCCACAGGACTGCCGACCTCTCATCAATGAGCTGTTGTCACCCACAGGACTGCCGACCTCTCATCAATGAGCTGTTGTCACCCACAGGACTGCCGACCTCTCATCAATGAGCTGTTGTCACCCACAGGACTGCCGACCTCTCATCAATGAGCTGTTGTCACCCACAGGACTGCCGACCTCTCATCAATGAGCTGTTGTCACCCACAGGACTGCCGACCTCTCATCAATGAGCTGTTGTCACCCACAGGACTGCCGACCTCTCATCAATGAGCTGTTGTCACCCACAGGACTGCCGACCTCTCATCAATGAGCTGTTGTCACCCACAGGACTGCCGACCTCTCAATGAGCTGTTGTCACCCACAGGACTGCCGACCTCATCAATGAGCTGTTTTCACCCACAGGACTGCCGACCTCTCAATGAGCTGTTTCACCCACAGGACTGCCAACCTCTCATTAATGAGCTGTTGTCACCCACAGGACTGCCGACCTCTCATCAATGAGCTGTTGTCACCCACAGGACTGCCAACCTCTCATTAATGAGCTGTTGTCACCCACAGGACTGCCAACCTCTCATTAATGAGCTGTTTTCACCCACAGGACTGCCGCTGACTGGATGTTGTTTGTTTGTCGTACTGTTCTCGGTAAACCCCAGACACTGTCATGCGTGAATAGCCCAGGAGGCCGGCTGGCCGACGATCACAGCGCGCTCAAAATCGCTTAGGTCACTCGTTTTGCTCAACCGAACAGTGACTGAATGGCCGGTCTGCTTACTTTTTATAGCAGGCCATGTGACTCACTGTCTGTAGGACCGAACCATTTTTGTGAACGGGGGGGGTGAACCTAAAACTATATTGTCAATAATAATGATAATACATATTATTTGGTAGATTCCTTTCAGGACATCGGACATGAAGTATATTTCATTTAGGCCTATGTAATGAATTTAAAATAATGCTTGAATATTTAAAAATGGGGGAAAAATATTCAAATTTTATAAAATTATAGCAAATCAGCTCATCAATTTCAAAATAAGGGGTGTGTTCTGGCATGTCACTTACGGCTACCATGTGCAGTAAACAGTAGCTATCGCTGTGCAGGCCAGGCTACACACCGGTTAGCTAGACAACTACGCTGTGCAGGCCAGGCTACGCACCGGTTAGCTAGACAACTACGCTCTGCAGGCCAGGCTACGCACCGGTTAGCTAGACAACTACGCTCTGCAGGCCAGGCTACGCACCGGTTAGCTAGACAACTACGCTGTGCAGGCCAGGCTACACACCGGTTAGCTAGACAACTACGCTCTGCAGGCCAGGCTACGCACCGGTTAGCTAGACAACTACGCTGTGCAGGCCAGGCTACACACCGGTTAGCTAGACAACTACGCTGTGCAGGCCAGGCTACACACCGGTTAGCTAGACAACTACGCTGTGCAGGCCAGGCTACACACCGGTTAGCTAGACAACTACGCTCTGCAGGCCAGGCTACGCACCGGTTAGCTAGACAACTACGCTGTGCAGGCCAGGCTACACACCGGTTAGCTAGACAACTACGCTCTGCAGGCCAGGCTACGCACCGGTTAGCTAGACAACTACGCTGTGCAGGCCAGGCTACACACCGGTTAGCTAGACAACTACGCTGTGCAGGCCAGGCTACACACCGGTTAGCTAGACAACTACGCTGTGCAGGCCAGGCTACACACCGGTTAGCTAGACAACTACGCTCTGCAGGCCAGGCTACGCACCGGTTAGCTAGACAACTACGCTGTGCAGGCCAGGCTACACACCGGTTAGCTAGACAACTACGCTCTGCAGGCCAGGCTACGCACCGGTTAGCTAGACAACTACGCTGTGCAGGCCAGGCTACACACCGGTTAGCTAGACAACTACGCTGTGCAGGCCAGGCTACACACCGGTTAGCTAGACAACTACGCTGTGCAGGCCAGGCTACACACCGGTTAGCTAGACAACTACGCTGTGCAGGCCAGGCTACACACCGGTTAGCTAGACAACTACGCTGTGCAGGCCAGGCTACACACCGGTTAGCTAGACAACTACGCTGTGCAGGCCAGGCTACACACCGGTTAGCTAGACAACTACGCTGTGCAGGCCAGGCTACACACCGGTTAGCTAGACAACTACGCTGTGCAGGCCAGGCTACACTATACAGTAACTAACACAGTGTTTGACAGGGAACAGGCTTTAGGTAACTCCGATTGGAGTAGAGGGATTTTTATTGTCAACCATTTCAACTACAGCTCTCAAATCCAAACAAAGATTTGTTTTCACAAAAATGGGAATCAGGCAAACCAAAGAATGTACTGGTTCTGTAGAGAAGACACCAGTCACACCCAGTGACAATCCCTTCGGTGAAAACAATATTGAACATTTCTTTAAAAAAAATAATAATAATAATTTCAACTCAAATGAAAAACTCCCAGAAAACCTTACAGGGAATTATTATCAAGAAAAAGTTATTCCACTCAAACAATGTGTAATGTTGTGTGTACATGCCAGGCATTTAATATCTAGTACCCCTAACAGGGGTCGGGGTGAAGGGACTCGCACTAGGCACAGTGTTTTATTTAATATCTAGTACCCCTAACAGAAGCGGCACTGTTGTGATGTGGGATTGAACCTGCAGTACTCCTCAAACCTCTGTTGATCTTAGCGATGTGGGATTGAACCTACAGTACTTCTCAGACCTCTGTTGATCTTAGCGATGTGGGATTGAACCTACAGTACTCCTCAGACCTCTATGTTGATCTTAGCGAAACGGTATTGCAGTGATCCGGGGTTCCGTAGCAGCACCAGTCCTCTCTGGCCATCAGGCTGTCTGAGCAGGGTGTGTAGGAGACCAGTAAGGCTGAGGAGCCCCAGAGCCTCTCCACAGCCAGCCGACAGGGAGAAGTCCCCCTGGGTCACCCAGCCCAGAGTCACCCTGGAGCAGTGGGAGGTGACGCTGGGAAGGGGCTCCGGCCAGAGACCCAGAGTCAGGGCTGAGGTACAGGAGGAAGAGGGGTTGGTGAGGCTGGAGGAGGAGCTAGGATCAGGGTTGACACTAGGGGCTGAGGTACAGGAGGAAGAGGGGTTGGTGAGGCTGGATGAGGAGCTAGGATCAGGGTTGACACTAGGGGCTGAGGTACAGGAGGAAGAGGGGTTGGTGAGGCTGGATGAGGAGCTAGGATCAGGGTTGACACTAGGGGCTGAGGTACAGGAGGAAGAGGGGTTGGTGAGGCTGGATGAGGAGCTAGGATCAGGGTTGACACTAGGGGCTGAGGTACAGGAGGAAGAGGGGTTGGTGAGGCTGGATGAGGAGCTAGGATCAGGACCAGGGTTGACACCAGGGACTGAGGCAGGGTCAGACTGCTTGGCGGAGGAAGAGGAGGAGGTTCCAGGTTTGTTGTGGTCCTTCTTGCGTGGCCGTTTGACGCGGCTCTTGAAGTGGTCAGTGTGTAGAGGCTCCTGGGGCCCTGTGCAGCCCGGCTCCTTACGTACCAGCTGGAGGTCCTCTGCGGTGGGGACACACACCAGGGCGTGCTGCTCCGGTTGGCCCTTGGTGACGAGGGAGAGACGGATCCACACCAGGCTGCTGCCACCGTGTGACGAGAGGAGAGACGCTGCAACGTTACGGTTGAGTTGTGGTGTTGATCCCGGGTTACGTGCCCTCTGACATTTAGAGGATGTGGGGCGACACCAAGCGGACAGCTGCCTTAGAGACTTCCTATTCCTGTTGAACACAGAGACGACCAATTAGGGTTCAGTGTTTAAGCTGCGGAAACCAATCGTGGCTCAGGGTTTATAAAATACGGCCACTACTTCTAGGAAAACCATTTTGTATTCTCAGTGGACCAACAAAGTGGTCTTACAAGGTATGAGCTGTTGTGTTTTCTCTAAACCGCCCAGTGATTCCCAGCACCAAAGAAAAATGTATTCAGCCAAACGCAGTAAAAACAGTCTGAGCTCATGAAGTCAGCCATTACTCTATAAACTGCTGATTTTAGGAGGATCATCTCTCTGATGTAGGGTAGACATTTGGGTCTGAATGTTCCCATCATGAAAAGGTAGGCTGGGGAGGGGTTATCATGAAAGGTATGCTGGGGAGGGGTTATGTTCTTATTATGAAAGGTAGGCTTGGGAGGGGTTATGTTCTCATCATGAAAGGTATGCTGGGGAGGGGTTATCATGAAAGGCATGCTGGGAGGGGTTATGTTCTCATCATGAAAGGCATGCTGGGGAGGGGTTATGTTCTCATCATGAAAGGTATGCTGGGGAGGGGTTATCATGAAAGGTATGCTGGGGAGGGGTTATCATGAAAGGTATGCTGGGAGGGGTTATCATGAAAGGTATGCTGGGAGGGGTTATGTTCCCATCATGAAAGGCATGCTGGGGAGGGGTTATCATGAAAGGTATGCTGGGGAGGGGTTATGTTCTCATCATGAAAGGTATGCTGGGGAGGGGTTATGTTCTCATCATGAAAGGTAGGCTGGGGAGGGGTTATGTTCTCATCATGAAAGGTATGCTGGGGAGGGGTTATGTTCTCATCATGAAAGGTATGCTGGGGAGGGGTTATGTTCTCATCATGAAAGGTATGCTGGGGAGGGGTTATGTTCTCATCATGAAAGGTATGCTGGGGAGGGGTTATGTTCTCATCATGAAAGGCATGCTGGGGAGGGGTTATGTTCTCATCATGAAAGGCATGCTGGGGAGGGGTTATGTTCTCATCATGAAAGGCATGCTGGGGAGGGGTTATGTTCTCATCATGAAAGGCATGCTGGAGAGGGGTTATGTTCTCATCATGAAAGGCATGCTGGGAGGGGTTATGTTCTCATCATGAAAGGTATGCTGGGGAGGGGTTATCATGAAAGGCATACTGGGGAGGGGTTATCATGAAAGGCATGCTGGGGAGGGGTTATCATGAAAGGTATGCTGGGGAGGGGTTATCATGAAAGGCATGCTGGGGAGGGGTTATGTTCTCATCATGAAAGGCATGCTGGGAGGGGTTATGTTCTCATCATGAAAGGTATGCTGGGAGGGGTTATGTTCTCATCATGAAAGGTATGCTGGGAGGGGTTATGCATCAGAGCTGTCAGACACTACTCTACACTGTGGGGGGGGAAAGGACAAGTCATTATTAGAACAACAATAGGGGTTTCATAAAAGGCATGCTGGGGAGGGGTTATGCATCAGAGCTGTCAGACACTACTCTACACTGTGGGGGGGAAAAGGACAAGTCATTATTAGAACAACAATAGGGGTTATCATGAAAGGCGTGCTGGGGAGGGGTTATGCATCAGACACTACTCTACACTGTGGGGGGGGAAAGGACAAGTCATTATTAGAACAACAATAGGGGTTTCATAAAAGGAGAAATGCAATCATTAAAACATTATGAATGAATACTATAAGTTATGCAGAGGAGAGGATGAAACTAGTATTAGAGGTAATGAAAAACACTTTCTAGTGAGATTCAGGACTCTATTCAGATTAAGGCTGAAATGCTACAGATTCAGGACTCTATTCGGTCTAAGGCTGAAATGCTACAGATTCAGGACTCTATTCGGTCTAAGGCTGAAATGCTACAGATTCAGGACTCTATTCGGTCTAAGGCTGAAATGCTACAGATTCAGGACTCTATTCGGTCTAAGGCTGAAATGCTACAGATTCAGGACTCTATTCGGTCTAAGGCGGAAATGCTACAGATTCAGGACTCTATTCGGTCTAAGGCTGAAATGCTACAGATTCAGGACTCTATTCGGTCTAAGGCTGAAATGCTACAGATTCAGGACTCTATTCGGTCTAAGGCGGAAATGCTACAGATTCAGGACTCTATTCGGTCTAATGCTGCAGCGCTACAGATTCAGGACTCTATTCAGTCTAATGCTGCAGCGCTACAGATTCAGGACTCTAATTTGTTCTAATGCTGAAGCGCTACAGATTCAGGACTCTATTCAGTCTACGGCTGCAGCGCTACAGATTCAGGACTCTATTCGGTCTAAGGCTGAAATGCTACAGATTCAGGACTCTATTCAGTCTACGGCTGAAGCCCTACAGATTCAGGACTCTATTCGGTTTAAGGCTGAAGCCCTACAGATTCAGGACTCTATTCAGTCTAAGGCTGAAGCCCTACAGATTCAGGACTCTATTCAGTCTAAGGCTGAAGCTCGACAGATTCAGGACTCTATTCAGTCTAAGGCTGAAGCCCTACAGATTCAGGACTCTATTCAGTCTACGGCTGAAGCTCGACAGATTCAGGACTCTAATTCGTTCTAAGGCTGAAGCGCTACAGCTATAGAAATTGAAAGATAATTTCCCATTGAGCCGACATATGCCACGTTTACCGTGAATGCAGTCTCCACTTCCGCGGTAACATTGCCTTTAAAATGTAAAATCGCGCTGTAACGCTAAACTGTCAGCTGAACTTTACAACCTTTCGGTTACTAGTCCAACGCTCTAACCACTAGGCTACCCTGCCGCCCCAAATTAAACCATCCACATGGTTAGCAGATAATGGGAGTGTAGTGAAATGCTTGTCGGGGTAACAATGTAACAAATAATACATAAACTAAATACTGCATATTTTTCTGAGGGTCGGCCATCTCATGTCTATGCTAATACGGTTAACATTCGCTAGCTAACCGACAACAACTAACGATGGATTTGAGAGACAACAAGTGCTCATTTTGCAAATATATGTTTTCAATAAAAATTGGAGACGAAATATAGTTTCCATGTTGACAACAGTCGAAGCCCGTTCTGTTTTGACCTATAGTCACACACGCACGTGTCTGTTTTGTTGAATACTCGATTCTGATTGGGTAGAAGGGCATTCTAGAGTGTGAATAAACTTCAGACAGTTGGAAAAGATATTGGACACCTCTGAAATAGATCCAACAATACATTTATTTATTTAACCCCTCTAACCACTAGGCTACCCTGCCGCCTCTACACTCTAACCACTAGGCTACCCTGCCGCCTCTACACTCTAACCACTAGGCTACCCTGCCGCCTCTACACTCTAACCACTAGGCTACCCTGCCGCCTCTACACTCTAACCACTAGGCTACCCTGCCGCCTCTACACTCTAACCACTAGGCTACCCTGCCGCCTCTACACTCTAACCACTAGGCTACCCTGCCGCCTCTACACTCTAACCACTAGGCTACCCTGCCGCCTCTACACTCTAACCACTAGGCTACCCTGCCGCCTCTACACTCTAACCACTAGGCTACCCTGCCGCCTCTACACTCTAACCACTAGGCTACCCTGCCGCCTCTACACTCTAACCACTAGGCTACCCTGCCGCCTCTACACTCTAACCACTAGGCTACCCTGCCGCCTCTACACTCTAACCACTAGGCTACCCTGCCGCCTCTACACTCTAACCACTAGGCTACCCTGCCGCCTCTACACTCTAACCACTAGACTACCCTGCCGCCTCTACACTCTAACCACTAGGCTACTGTAGAGAAATGCTAATTCTTATGTAGGTGACCAAACTATTGTTAAGGGGGGGCTACCACTCAGAGTTGAGCCTGTGGGGTCCCCTACAGGATAGCTCCCGCATTACACTAATGGCCAAAACCAGCGCACACACACATGATCTCCGTTGTAGCTGAACGTTGAATGCCCGAAGAGGATTCTACGATGACGGACAGACTACTGAGCCAATGGCGGAAGACTACAGACTACACCCCAGCTGAACCAATCCAAAGATCCGATCTTCCAGAATCAACCTACTTTCTTTTCTATATAATAGTGGTGTACTGATTGTAACGGCCTCTTCTTCGTCTGCGCTTCCGTACGAACCAGCGGGAGAGCCGTAATTACGCTGTTCTAGATATCTTCACTCTGAATAAACTGTAGCTTGTCATACAATTTACCACCTTGTCTGAATCGATCCTTGACCGACTCGTCCGTCTACATATCCAATTGCTAACACTACCCTGCCGCCTCTACACTCTAACCACTAGGCTACCCTGCCGCCTCTACACTCTAACCACTAGGCTACCCTGCCGCCTCTACACTCTAACCACTAGGCTACCCTGCCCCCTCTACACTCTAACCACTAGGCTACCCTGCCGCCTCTACACTCTAACCACTAGGCTACCCTGCCGCCTCTACACTCTAACCACTAGGCTACCCTGCCGCCTCTACACTCTAACCACTAGGCTACCCTGCCGCCTCTACACTCTAACCACTAGGCTACCCTGCCGCCTCTACACTCTAACCACTAGGCTACCCTGCCGCCTCTACACTCTAACCACTAGGCTACCCTGCCGCCTCTACACTCTAACCACTAGGCTACCCTGCCGCCTCTACACTCTAACCACTAGGCTACCCTGCCGCCTCTACACCCTAACCACTAGGCTACCCTGCCGCCTCTACACTCTAACCACTAGGCTACCCTGCCTCATAACTGTTCTAAATCACTGCACCGAGCGGATCCTTCTTCCTACCACGGGGTCCATTATATCCAGATAATGTACACAGCTCAGTGTTTATCCCTTACATATATACAGTATCATCCAGAAGTGGCATCTACCTCAAGACTGTGAAGTTACTCTGTGGTGGTGTCACTTCCTGTTCCATTGGTACGACTGCGTCCTCTCCTCCTCCTCCTTCTTCCTCCTTCACGATCAGCTCCCACTCCTCGACCAGCTGTTGCCAGGGACAACGGAACGGAGCCAGGCAGCCATGTTTGATGTAATTGGTCCGTTTGGCTGGTGGGCGCCTATACAGAGGTCAAGGGGTCATGCTCTAGTCAAACTGTTTCAGGAGGGGGAGCCCAGTCGTTTATGGAACAATGATATATAACCCAGTCATTAGCCTCCACTTGATGAAATGAGCTCAGTTGAAATATCAAACTCAAAAGGATAGTTTATATCAAACTCACCGGTAATCTGACTGGAATCTTAACAGTGTTAACACAGATCCTGTATCAATATGTTGGTTTGAGAGCCATTATATACAGTATGAAATATCCAGAATACCAGTGAGTTAGACTTCATCAAACACTACCAGACACCCCCTTTTACCTGGAGTTACAGGTGACACCGACCATCTCCTCAACACACCTGGAGTTACATCAGGTGATACCAACACACCTGGAGTTACATCAGGTGATACCAACACACCTGGAGTTACATCAGGTGATACCAACACACCTGGAGTTACATCAGGTGATACCAACACACCTGGAGTTACATCAGGTGATACCAACACACCTGGAGTTACATCAGGTGATACCAACCCTCTCCTCAACACACCTGGAGTTACATCAGGTGATACCAACACACCTGGAGTTACATCAGGTGATACCAACCCTCTCCTCAACACACCTGGAGTTACATCAGGTGATACCAACCCACCTGGAGTTACATCAGGTGATACCAACCCACCTGGAGTTACATCAGGTGATACCAACACACCTGGAGTTACATCAGGTGATACCAACACACCTGGAGTTACATCAGGTGATACCAACACACCTGGAGTTACATCAGGTGATACCAACACACCTGGAGTTACATCAGGTGATACCAACACACCTGGAGTTACATCAGGTGATACCAACCCTCTCCTCAACACACCTGGAGTTACATCAGGTGATACCAACCCTCTCCTCAACACACCTGGAGTTACATCAGGTGATACCAACCCTCTCCTCAACACACCTGGAGTTACATCAGGTGATACCAACCCTCTCCTCAACACACCTGGAGTTACATCAGGTGATACCAACCCTCTCCTCAACACACCTGGAGTTACATCAGGTGAAAACGACCCTCTCCTCTCCTCACCTCCTGAACTTGGCCAGCAGCTCAGCCTCCTGCTCTTCCTGGAAGCGTGCTCCTGCAGGGCAGTCTGGGTAGTCGTGGGGAAAGTGAGGCTCTCCTTTATTCTGGGTGTGTTTCAGGCTCATCCTCAGCCCTCCGATACGTACTCCTCTATAAACCTGAAGGAGAGGAGAGGGTTACTACTTTAGTTACCTCTCCTCTACCTACCTGGAGAGGGCTACTACTTTAGTTACCGCTCCTCTATCTACCTGGAGAGGAGAGGGTTACTACTTTAGTTACCTCTCCTCTATCTACCTGGAGAGGAGAGGGTTACTACTTTAGTTACCTCTCCTCTATCTACCTGGAGAGGAGAGGGTTACTACTTTAGTTACCTCTCCTCTATCTACCTGGAGAGGAGAGGGTTACTACTTTAGTTACCTCTCCTCTATCTACCTGGAGAGGAGAGGGTTACTACTTTAGTTACCTCTCCTCTACCTACCTGGAGAGGGTTACTACTTTAGTTACCTCTCTTCTATCTACCTGGAGAGGAGAGGGTTACTACTTTAGTTACCTCTCCTCTATCTACCTGGAGAGGAGAGGGTTACTACTTTAGTTACCTCTCCTCTATCTACCTGGAGAGGAGAGGGTTACTACTTTAGTTACCTCTCCTCTATCTACCTGGAGAGGAGAGGGTTACTACTTTAGTTACCTCTCCTCTATCTACCTGGAGAGGGTTACTACTTTAGTTACCTCTCCTCTATCTACCTGGAGAGGGTTACTACTTTAGTTACCTCTCCTCTACCTACCTGGAGAGGAGAGGGTTACTACTTTAGTTACCTCTCCTCTATCTACCTGGAGAGGGTTACTACTTTAGTTACCTCTCCTCTACCTACCTGGAGAGGAGAGGGTTACTACTTTAGTTACCTCTCCTCTACCTACCTGGAGAGGGTTACTACTTTAGTTACCTCTCCTCTACCTACCTGGAGAGGGTTACTACTTTAGTTACCTCTCCTCTATCTACCTGGAGAGGGTTACTACTTTAGTTACCTCTCCTCTACCTACCTGGAGAGGAGAGGGTTACTACTTTAGTTACCTCTCCTCTACCTACCTGGAGAGGGTTACTACTTTAGTTACCTCTCCTCTATCTACCTGGAGAGGGTTACTACTTTAGTTACCTCTCCTCTATCTACCTGGAGAGGAGAGGAGGTTGATCAGACATATTTGTAGTAATTAGTCATTTGTCTGCTTCTCAAAATATTCTATGGCCATTGATCTAGAGTAGTGACCTATATAGGCAATAGGGTGGGTCCTGGTCTAGAGTAGTGCACTATATAGGGAATAGGGTGGGTCCTGGTCTATAGTAGTGACCTATATAGGGAATAGGGTGGGTCCTGGTCTATAGTAGTGCACTATATAGGGAATAGGGTGGGTCCTGGTCTAGAGTAGTGTACTATATAGGGAATAGGGTGGGTCCTGGTCTATAGTAGTGACCTATATAGGGAATAGGGTGGGTCCTGGTCTAGAGTAGTGTACTATATAGGGAATGTGTGGTCCATACCAGAGGAACCCAGAAGGCCATGCCCCAGGCCTTGGGTAGCAGCAGGTCCCATCCCGCCCCCCAGGACCCCATCTCTGTGCCCTGGCTCTTCCCAGACTGCTGCACCAGTAGGACGGGTACTCTACCCTGCAGGGGGGTGGGGAGTCTGGAGCCTGGGACCAGAACATCATTACGCAGTCTGTTTACTTCCTGTAGACAGAGAGAAGACTGGATATGGGAGACAAATCACGTTTCCATCTGAAGTTTTTATGCAAGTTATACCGTATGGAAATAAATCAACACAGGTGTGATACAATTTCACAAATCGTCAACAGAAAAATAAATGTATTATGTCAGGCCATGATATGCTACGTTGTACTACGACGTGGTAAACCGGGAGAATTCTCCAGAACCTGTCAGTGAACTGTTGTCTAGAGAGAATGCTCCAGAACCTGACAGTGAACTGTTGTCTAGAGAGAATGCTCCAGAACCTGACATTGAACTGTTGTCTAGAGAGAATGCTCCAGAACCTGACATTGAACTGTTGTCTAGAGAGAATGCTCCAGAACCTGACAGTGAACTGTTGTCTAGAAAGAATGCTCCAGAACCTGTCAGTGAACTGTTGTCTAGAGAGAATGCTCCAGAACCTGACAGTGAACTGTTGTCTAGAGAGAATGCTCCAGAACCTGACAGTGAACTGTTGTCTAGGGAGAATGCTTCAGAACCTGACATACATTTAGTGACTCTTCTTCCTGGGTTGAGTCTCCTGGGGGGGGGGGGGGGGGGACATACATTTAGTGACTCTTCTCCCTGGGTTGAGTCTCCTGGGGGGGGGGGGGGGGGGGGGGACATACATTTAGTGACTCTTCTTCCTGGGTTGAGTCTCCTGGGGGGGGGACATACATTTAGTGACTCTTCTTCCTGGGTTGAGTCTCCAGGAGGACCTACATTTAGTGACTCTTCTTCCTTCTACCCTGGGTAGAGTCTTCATACATTTAGTAATGATATATTAAACAGACATGGCGCTATGGTTCAGTACCTGGTCTGTCATCTTGTTGTGTGTGACGTTGTCGCGGACAGACCGGTCCCACAGGGAACTCTGGCTGAGGGGTTCAGGGATCCCCTTCAACATCAGTTCCCTCCTCCTCTCCTCGTTCACTCCTGAAACAACAGAGGGCATAGTGCCGTATGACCAGGTACTCAGGAGAGTCACCAAACTGTGTTGAGTAGGCCAGAGGAAGCATACAACTAGTTGGCAACATCTACAGCTTCACCGGGTAGCTCTATAGGGCCTACATCCACTAAATAAGGAAGTGGGTGATGCAACCCCCAGCCAGGTACTAAAAGGTCAATAAGGAAGTGGGTGATGCAACCCCCAGCCAGGTACTAAAAGGTCAATAAGGAAGTGGGTGATGCAACCCCCAGCCAGGTACTAAAAGGTCAATAAGGAAGTGGGTGATGCAACCCCCAGCCAGGTACTAAAAGGTCAATAAGGAAGTGGGTGATGCAACCCCCAGCCAGGTACTAAAAGGTCAATAAGGAAGTGGGTGATGCAACCCCCAGCCAGGTACTAAAAGGTCAATAAGGAAGTGGGTGATGCAACCCCCAGCCAGGTACTAAAAGGTCAATAAGGAAGTGGGTGTGAACCTCTGAGGGCGTGGTCTGAGCACAGGGTCATGCCAGGATTCGAACCTGGGACATCTGCATGGACGAGCAGAGGCTCCCCAGGAGCACAGGACCAGAGAAGTACCACCACCAGAAGAGCAGAGAATGACCCACAGAACCTCCCTACCCACAAAGCCTCAGGACCTATTACCATCACAAACACAGGGTCCTGCCAGGATTCGAACCTGGGACATCTGCATGGACGAGCAGAGGCTCCCCAGGAGCACAAGACCAGAGAATGACCCACAGAACCTCCCTACCCACAAAGCCTCAGGACCTATCACATTCATAAACACAGGGTCCTGTTCAGCAGGGAACAAATCTATGACATTTTCTTGGATGCGTTCTCAATTGAATATTAGGCAGTCGGCTACGTCACTGTTTCACTCTGATTGAAAAGGTTGTGTTCTGAACATGGCCCAGGTAGAATCACCCTAAAGGAGAACTAATGTAAACTATATCGGACCTGTCTGAACCACCCCCACCCTGTCTCCTGGCTCAGAGGTTACCATGGCTACTGGCTCAGGGGTTACCATGGCTACTGGCTCAGGGGTTACCATGGATAATGGCTCAGGGGTTACCATGGATAATGGCTCAGAGGTTACCTTGTGCCTTCCTGATGTCGGACACGGCCTTGCTTCTCTTGTTTGGTAAGGTCAATCTGGGGTCATCCACCGTCAGACCCAGAACTGAGCCGGCTGGGACCTCCGCTGTGGAGTACACACCTGAGGGGAGAAGACAGGACAGACATGAGGTACGCTTTGGAGGGAGGAGACAGGACAGACATGAGGTACGCTTTGGAGGGGAGAGAGACAAGACAGACATGAGGTACGCTTTGGAGGGAGGAGAGACAAGACAGACATGAGGTACGCTTTGGAGGGGAGGAGACAGGACAGACATGAGGTACGCTTTGGAGGGAGGAGAGACAAGAAAAACATGAGGTACGCTTTGGAGGAGAGGAGAGACAGGACAGACATGAGGTACGCTTTGGAGGGGAGGAGAGACAGGACAGACATGAGGTACGCTTTGGAGGGGAGGAGAGACAAGACAGACATGAGGTACGCTTTGGAGGGGAGGAGAGACAGGACCGACATGAGGTACGCTTTGGAGGGGAGGAGAGACAGGACAGACATGAGGTACGCTTTGGAGGGGAGGAGAGACATGAGGTACGGTTTGGAGGGAGGAGAGACATGAGGTACGGTTTGGAGGGAGGAGAGACAAGACAGACAATCAAGAGTTAAAACCTACAGGAGGGTCTCTCTCCAGGAACAGGGTTGGAGTTAAAACCTACAGGAGGGTCTCTCTCCAGGAACAGGGTTGGAGTTAAAACCTTTTATTTTATTTTTTATTTATTTTACCTTTATTTAACCAGGTAGGCTAGTTGAGAACACCTTTATTTAACCAGGTAGGCTAGTTGAGAACACCTTTATTTAACCAGGTAGGCTAGTTGAGAACACCTTTATTTAACCAGGTAGGCTAGTTGAGAACACCTTTATTTAACCAGGTAGGCTAGTTGAGAACACCTTTATTTAACCAGGTAGGCTAGTTGAGAACACCTTTATTTAACCAGGTAGGCTAGTTGAGAACACCTTTATTTAACCAGGTAGGCTAGTTGAGAACACCTTTATTTAACCAGGTAGGCTAGTTGAGAACACCTTTATTTAACCAGGTAGGCTAGTTGAGAACACCTTTATTTAACCAGGTAGGCTAGTTGAGAACACCTTTATTTAACCAGGTAGGCTAGTTGAGAACACCTTTATTTAACCAGGTAGGCAAGTTGAGAACAAGTTCTCATTTACAATTGCGACCTGGCCAAGATAAAGCAAAGCAGTTCGACAGATAAAACGACACAGAGTTACACATGGAGTAAAAACAAACATACAGTCAATAATGCAGTATAAACAAGTCTATATACAATGTGAGCAAATGAGGTGAGAAGGGAGGTAAAGGCAAAAAAGGCCATGATGACAAAGTAAATACAATATAGCAAGTAAAATACTGGAATGGTAGTTTTGCAATGGAAGAATGTGCAAAGTAGAAATAAAAAATAATGGGGTGCAAAGGAGCAAAATAAATTAATAAATTAAAATTAAATACAGTTGGGAAAGAGGTAGTTGTTTGGGCTAAATTATAGGTGGGCTATGTACAGGTGCAGTAATCTGTGAGCTGCTCTGACAGTTGGTGCTTAAAGCTAGTGAGGGAGTTAAGTGTTTCCAGTTTCAGAGATTTTTGTAGTTCGTTCCAGTCATTGGCAGCAGAGAACTGGAAGGAGAGGCGGCCAAAGAAATAATTGGTTTTGGGGGTGACTAGAGAGATATACCTGCTGGAGCGTGTGCTACAGGTGGGAGATGCTATGGTGACCAGCGAGCTGAGATAAGGGGGGACTTTACCTAGCAGGGTCTTGTAGATGACATGGAGCCAGTGGGTTTGGCGACGAGTATGAAGCGAGGGCCAGCCAACGAGAGCGTACAGGTCGCAATGGTGGGTAGTATATGGGGCTTTGGTGATAAAACGGATTGCACTGTGATAGACTGCATCCAATTTGTTGAGTAGGGTATTGGAGGCTATTTTGTAAATGACATCGCCAAAGTCGAGGATTGGTAGGATGGTCAGTTTTACAAGGGTATGTTTGGCAGCATGAGTGAAGGATGCTTTGTTGCGAAATAGGAAGCCAATTCTAGATTTAACTTTGGATTGGAGATGTTTGATATGGGTCTGGAAGGAGAGTTTACAGTCTAACCAGACACCTAAGTATTTGTAGTTGTCCACGTATTCTAAGTCAGAGCCGTCCAGAGTAGTGATGTTGGACAGGCGGGTAGGTGCAGGTAGCGATCGGTTGAAGAGCATGCATTTAGTTTTACTTGTATTTAAGAGCAATTGGAGGCCACGGAAGGAGAGTTGTATGGCATTGAAGCTTGCCTGGAGGGTTGTTAACACAGTGTCCAAAGAAGGGCCGGAAGTATACAGAATGGTGTCGTCTGCGTAGAGGTGGATCAGGGACTCACCAGCAGCAAGAGCGACCTCATTGATGTATACAGAGAAGAGAGTCGGTCCAAGAATTGAACCCTGTGGCACCCCCATAGAGACTGCCAGAGGTCCGGACAGCAGACCCTCCGATTTGACACACTGAACTCTATCAGAGAAGTAGTTGGTGAACCAGGCGAGGCAATCATTTGAGAAACCAAGGCTGTCGAGTCTGCCGATGAGGATATGGTGATTGACAGAGTCGAAAGCCTTGGCCAGATCAATGAATACGGCTGCACAGTAATGTTTCTTATCGATGGCGGTTAAGATATCGTTTAGGACCTTGAGCGTGGCTGAGGTGCACCCATGACCAGCTCTGAAACCAGATTGCATAGCAGAGAAGGTATGGTGAGATTCGAAATGGTCGGTAATCTGTTTGTTGACTTGGCTTTCGAAGACCTTAGAAAGGCACGGTAGGATAGATATAGGTCTGTAGCAGTTTGGGTCAAGAGTGTCCCCCCCTTTGAAGAGGGGGATGACCGCAGCTGCTTTCCAATCTTTGGGAATCTCAGACGACACGAAAGAGAGGTTGAACAGGCTAGTAATAGGGGTGGCAACAATTTCGGCAGATAATTTTAGAAAGAAAGGGTCCAGATTGTCTAGCCCGGCTGATTTGTAGGGGTCCAGATTTTGCAGCTCTTTCAGAACATCAGCTGAATGGATTTGGGAGAAGGAGAAATGGGGAAGGCTTGGGCGAGTTGCTGTTGGGGGTGCAGTGCTGTTGTCCGGGGTAGGAGTAGCCAGGTGGAAAGCATGGCCAGCCGTAGAAAAATGCTTATTGAAATTCTCAATTATGGTGGATTTATCAGTGGTGACAGTGTTTCCTATCTTCAGTGCAGTGGGCAGCTGGGAGGAGGTGTTCTTATTCTCCATGGACTTTACAGTGTCCCAGAACTTTTTTGAGTTAGTGTTGCAGGAAGCAAATTTCTGCTTGAAAAAGCTAGCCTTGGCTTTTCTAACTGCCTGTGTATAATGGTTTCTAGCTTCCCTGAACAGCTGCATATCACGGGGGCTGTTCGATGCTAATGCAGAACGCCATAGGATGTTTTTGTGTTGGTTAAGGGCAGTCAGGTCTGGGGAGAACCAAGGGCTATATCTGTTCCTGGTTCTAAATTTCTTGAATGGGGCATGTTTATTTAGGATGGTTAGGAAGGCATTTAAAAAAGATATCCAGGCATCCTCTACTGACGGGATGAGATCAATATCCTTCCAGGATACCCCGGCCAGGTCGATTAGAAAGGCCTGCTCGCAGAAGTGTTTCAGGGAGCGTTTTACAGTGATGAGTGGTGGTCGTTTGACCGCTGACCCATTACGGATGCAGGCAATGAGGCAGTGATCGCTGAGATCTTGGTTGAAGACAGCAGAGGTGTATTTAGAGGGGAAGTTGGTTAGGATGATATCTATGAGGGTGCCCGTGTTTAAGGCTTTGGGGAGGTACCTGGTAGATTCATTGATAATTTGTGTGAGATTGAGGGCATCAAGTTTAGATTGTAGGATGGCTGGGGTGTTAAGCATGTTCCAGTTTAGGTCGCCTAGCAGCACGAACTCTGAAGATAGATGGGGGGCAATCAGTTCACATATGGTGTCCAGAGCACAGCTGGGGGCAGAGGGTGGTCTATAGCAGGCGGCAACGGTGAGAGACTTGTTTTTAGAGAGGTGGATTTTTAAAAGTAGAAGTTCAAATTGTTTGGGTACAGACCTGGATAGTAGGACAGAACTCTGCAGGCTATCTTTGCAGTAGATTGCAACACCGCCCCCTTTGGCAGTTCTATCTTGTCTGAAAATGTTGTAGTTTGGAATTAAAATGTCTGAGTTTTTGGTGGTCTTCCTAAGCCAGGATTCAGACACAGCTAGAACATCCGGGTTGGCAGAGTGTGCTAAAGCAGTGAATAGAACAAACTTAGGGAGGAGGCTTCTAATGTTAACATGCATGAAACCAAGGCTATTACGGTTACAGAAGTCGTCAAAAGAGAGCGCCTGGGGAATAGGAGTGGAGCTAGGCACTGCAGGGCCTGGATTCACCTCTACATCGCCAGAGGAACATAGGAGGAGTAGAATAAGGGTACGGCTAAAAGCTATGAGAATTGGTCGTCTAGAACGTCTGGAACATAGAGTAAAAGGTGGTTTCTGGGGGCGATAAAATAGCATCAAGGTATAATGTACAGACAAATGTATGGTAGGATGTGAATACAGTGGAGGTAAACCTAGGTATTGAGTGATGAAGAGAGAGATATTGTCTCTAGAAACATCGTTGAAACCAGGAGATGTCATTGCATGTGTGGGTGGTGGAACTAATAGGTTGGATAAGGTATAGTGAGCAGGACTAGAGGCTCTACAGTGAAATAAGACAATAAACACTAACCAGAACAGAAATGGACAAGACATATTGACATTAAGGAGAGGCATGCTTAGTCGAGTGATCAAAAGGGTCCGGTGAGTGGAGAGGTTGGTTGGTGATTTAGACAGCTAGCCAGGGCATCGGTAGCAAGCTAGCATAGGATGGAGGTCTGTTGTTAGCTACCTCTTGCGTCAGTAGATTAGTGGGGTTCCGTGTGGTAGAGGGGATTAATCCAAATCACACAACAACAAAAATAAAAACAATAGATATAGTTATAGAGGCCCAAGAAGAAAACATAATAATAATAATAATAAAAAATAATAAATAAAATAAAAAATAAAAAATAAAAAAAATTGTCCGATTGTCTATTCAGATAGCAGCCGGTAAGACAGCTAACGGTTAGCAGGCCGCAGATGGGCGTTCAGGTAACGTCGCGACGGAGGAGCCAGCCGAATAACTCCTTCGGGTAGATAACGTCGGCAGTCCAGTTGTGAAGGCCCGGTGGGGCTCCGCGAAGGCAGTAAAACGGGTCCGGATAGGTGACTGCAGCCCAGGTGTGATTGATGGAACTCAGGAGTGATTGACGGAGCTTGCTAGCTCCGGAATAATTGATGTTTGCCCCGGAATCGACGAAGGCCGATAGTCACACGGATAGCAGCTAGCTAGCTGTGAGATCCGGGTATGAATGTCCAGAGAGCAGTCGAAATCCAGGGACATGGAGAGAAAAATTGGTCCGGTATGTTCCGTTCCGAGCCGTGCTGCGCCGTACAGAACTGACGATAGATTTTCGAGCTAAAGGATAGCTGATGACCACAAACCGTGGTTAGCTGAATACTAACGATTTGCCAGTAAAGGAGCTAACTAGCTTCTGAACTAGCTTCTGGATTAGCTTCTGGCTAGTTTCAGGCTAGCTTCTTGGAGTTTCTGGCTAGCTTCTTGGAGGATTACAGATCTGAGGTAAATAATACTTTTTTATAAATATACATTGGTGAGGCGGGTTGCAGGAGAGTGTTTTGAAGATGAGTTGATGGAAAATAAAATGTATGTGAAAAAGTTGTAAATATATATATATATACAGGACACGACAAGACGAGGACAAAAGACGTCTGAACTGCTATGCCACCTTGGTTAATCGAAACCTACAGGAGGGTGTCTCTCCAGGAACAGGGTTGGAGTTAAAACCTACAGGAGGGTGTCTCTCCAGGAACAGGGTTGGAGAGCCCTGATCTCATCTAATGAATGTAGGTAATGAATGAGGAATGTAGTTGTGAGGAACCCACCTCTGAGCATGTTGAAGACACCAGCTTGTTGTTGATGAAGAGACATGTTACAGTCGTCTCTGCAGTGATCTGGCCACCAGAAGGGAGATGGTCTGGATTTACCTGTAGCCTGGAATACAGATAAAACACCTGACTAACACATTGTACTGGAACAAACAGGATGTAGTCTCTAGATAAAACACCTTACACTGGAACAAACAGGATGTAGTCTCTAGATAAAACACCTTACACTGGAACAAACAGGATGTAGTCTCTAGATAAAACACCTTACACTGGAACAAACAGGATGTAGTCTCTAGATAAAACACCTTACACTGGAACAAACAGGATGTAGTCTCTAGATAAAACACCTTACACTGGAACAAACAGGATGTAGTCTCTAGATAAAACACCTTACACTGGAACAAACAGGATGTAGTCTCTAGATAAAACACCTTACACTGGAACAAACAGGATGTAGTCTCTAGATAAAACACCTTACACTGGAACAAACAGGATGTAGTCTCTAGATAAAACACCTTACACTGGAACAAACAGGATGTAGTCTCTAGATAAAACACCTTACACTGGAACAAACAGGATGTAGTCTCCAGACAAATCATCCCAGGTGATTAGCTGGCCTCCAGACAAATCATCCCAGGTGATTAGCTGGCCTCCAGACAAATCATCCCAGGTGATTAGCTGGCCTCCAGACAAATCATCCCAGGTGATTAGCTGGCCTCCAGACAAATCATCCCAGGTGATTAGCTGGCCTCCAGACAAATCATCCCAGGTGATTAGCTGGCCTCCAGACAAATCATCCCAGGTGATTAGCTGGCCTCCAGACAAATCATCCCAGGTGATTAGCTGGCCTCCAGACAAATCATCCCAGGTGATTAGCTGGCCTCCAGACAAATCATCCCAGGTGATTAGCTGGCCTCCAGACAAATCATCCCAGGTGATTAGCTGGCCTCCAGACAAATCATCCCAGGTGATTAGCTGGCCTCCAGACAAATCATCCCAGGTGATTAGCTGGCCTCCAGACAAATCATCCCAGGTGATTAGCTGGCCTCCAGACAAATCATCCCAGGTGATTAGCTGGCCTCCAGACAAATCATCCCAGGTGATTAGCTGGCCTCCAGACAAATCATCCCAGGTGATTAGCTGGCCTCCAGACAAATCATCCCAGGTGATTAGCTGGCCTCCAGACAAATCATCCCAGGTGATTAGCTGGCCTCCAGACAAATCATCCCAGGTGATTAGCTGGCCTCCAGACAAATCATCCCAGGTGATTAGCTGGCCTCCAGACAAATCATCCCAGGTGATTAGCTGGCCTCCAGACAAATCATCCCAGGTGATTAGCTGGCCTCCAGACAAATCATCCCAGGTGATTAGCTGGCCTCCAGACAAATCATCCCAGGTGATTAGCTGGCCTCCAGACAAATCATCCCAGGTGATTAGCTGGCCTCCAGACAAATCATCCCAGGTGATTAGCTGGCCTCCAGACAAATCATCCCAGGGGATTAGCTGGCCTCCAGACAAATCATCCCAGGGGATTAGCTGGCCTCTAGATAAATCATCCCAGGTTCTTACATCAGTGTGTGTGGCAGGGGCCAGGGTTTCAGTCAGAACGGAATGTGATAGAGGTCCAATCAGACGATACCGCACCATCTCCATGGTGAGGTCACTGCAAAACAGTAAACAACAACATTCAGGAAGTCCACATGGTTGAGAATAAAGGGAGGGGTTTTATAAAGGGAGGGGTTTATAAAGGGGAGGGTTTTATAAAGGGAGGGGTTTATAAAATTGACAGAAAACTCTAAAATATGACTAAATGACTAGACCAGTGGTACCAGTCAGAACCCACCTGATGACTATACCAGTCAGAACCCACCTGATGACTATACCAGTGGTACCAGTCAGAACCCACCCGATGACTATACCAGTGGTACCAGTCAGAACCCACCCGATGACTATACCAGTCAGAACCCACCCGATGACTATACCAGTCAGAACCCACCCGATGACTATACCAGTCAGAACCCACCCGATGACTATACCAGTCAGAACCCACCCGATGACTATACCAGTCAGAACCCACCCGATGACTATACCAGTCAGAACCCACCCGATGACTATACCAGTCAGAACCCACCCGATGACTATACCAGTCAGAACCCACCCGATGACTATACCAGTCAGAACCCACCCGATGACTATACCAGTCAGAACCCACCCGATGACTATACCAGTCAGAACCCACCCGATGACTATACCAGTCAGAACCCACCCGATGACTATACCAGTCAGAACCCACCCGATGACTATACCAGTCAGAACCCACCCGATGACTATACCAGTCAGAACCCACCCGATGACTATACCAGTCAGAACCCACCCGATGACTATACCAGTCAGAACCCACCCGATGACTATACCAGTCAGAACCCACCCGATGACTATACCAGTCAGAACCCACCCGATGACTATACCAGTCAGAACCCACCCGATGACTATACCAGTCAGAACCCACCCGATGACTATACCAGTCAGAACCCACCCGATGACTATACCAGTCAGAACCCACCCGATGACTATACCAGTCAGAACCCACCCGATGACTATACCAGTCAGAAACCACCTGATGACTATACCAGTGGTACCAGTCAGAACCTACCTGATGACTATACCAGTGGTACCAGTCAGAACCCACCTGATGACTATACCAGTGGTACCAGTCAGAACCCACCTGATGACTATACCAGTGGTACCAGTCAGAACCCACCTGATGACTATACCAGTGGTACCAGTCAGAACCCACCTGATGACTATACCAGTGGTACCAGTCAGAACCCACCTGATGACTATACCAGTGGTACTGGACCTCCAGGTTACGGGTGTGGTAGCAGAAATGGTACTGTATCCCAGGAGCTTCTTGGCTGGTGGCCCAGCAGCCTCAGGCTCCCTGGAGGACCACTTCCTCTTAGAACCAGAACCAGAGGTCTGCGCTGCCTCAGGACCAGCCCCAGGACCGGGGGCCAAGGTGGGGGTAGGGGCTGGCTGTGGAACAGGGAGGTCCACTGGAGCAGGTGGAAGGACAGCCTCAGAACACTGACAGACAGCCTGCAGCTCTGGGAGGAGGTCCTGACACAGAGCACAGGGCACAGTCACAACACGGGGCACAGTCAGAATGAATAGTACTTGACCGATCCCAAAGGGGACATCTGATTGGATAGTACTTGACCGATCCCAAAGGGGACATCTGATTGGATAGTACTTTCCCGATCCCAAAGGGGACATCTGATTGGATAGTACTTTCCCGATCCCAAAGGGGACATCTGATTGGATAGTACTTTCCCGATCCCAAAGGGGACATCTGATTGGATAGTACTTTCCCGATCCCAAAGGGGACATCTGATTGGATAGTACTTTCCCGATCCCAAAGGGGACATCTGATTGGATAGTACTTTCCCGATCCCAAAGGGGACATCTGATTGGATAGTACTTTCCCAATCCCAAAGGGGACATCTGATTGGATAGTACTTTCCCGATCCCAAAGGGGACATCTGATTGGATAGTACTTTCCCGATCCCAAAGGGGACATCTGATTGGATAGTACTTTCCCGATCCCAAAGGGGACATCTGAGTTCACCAGATTATAGACAACAATAAAGACACCATCAATCAATAGTTAAATGGTTGTTCAACACTTCTACTACTGATTGATTCTGCATATTAGTCCCTCTGACCGTTTTCATGGTGGGGTGAGCCCAGATCCACAGCTGTCTGTGTGTTGATCCCTGGGAGCCCTGGTCCTCCTGGCCCCCCCGGCCCTGTGTTGTGGGTCTCCAGAGGAATGTGACAGGCCCCAGGGGCTGGAGAGGGTACTGTCCTGCTCTGTACACCACCACACTGCCCTGTCTCCTGCCTGACACACACATGGCTGCTGCAAACGTAGGCCCTGCAGGTACAACATATCTCATCGTCAATAATACCGTAAAGCAGCGAGTCACATATTTGTTAGACCACCCAACTCAAAGCTTTTCGTACAGTTGGTTCACATTTTCAAACTTTATACTGAAATTACTTGTAAACAAATCGAGACTGATGCTGCGTTTAGACGAGGGACATAAAGATCAGCCATACCAGTCGGCAGAGCGATGCTGCGTTTAGACGAGGGACATAAAGATCAGTCATACTGAAATTACTTGTAAACAAATCGAGACTGATGCTGCGTTTAGACGAGGGACATAAAGATCAGTCATACCAGTCGGCAGAGCGATGCTGCGTTACCAGTCGGCAGAGCGATGCTGCGTTTAGACGAGGGACATGAAGATCAGTCATACCAGTCGGCAGAGCGATGCTGCGTTTAGACGAGGGACATAAAGATCAGTCATACCAGTCGGCAGAGCGATGCTGCGTTTAGACGAGGGACATAAAGATCAGTCATACCAGTCGGCAGAGCGATGCTGCGTTTAGACGAGGGACATAAAGATCAGTCATACCAGTCGGCAGAGCGATGCTGTGTTACTAGTCCAGTTCCATGCTGTTACTATAGTTACTATAGTCCAGTTCCATACTGTTACTATAGTCCAGTTCCATGATGTTACTATAGTTACTATATTCCAGTTCCATGCTGTTACTATAGTCCAGTTCCATACTGTTACTATAGTTACTATAGTCCAGTTCCATGCTGTTACTATAGTTACTATAGTCCAGTTCCATGCTGTTACTATAGTTACTATAGTCCAGTTCCATGCTGTTACTATAGTTACTATAGTCCAGTTCCATGCTGTTACTATAGTTACTATAGTCCAGTTCCATGCTGTTACTATAGTTACTATAGTCCAGTTCCATGCTGTTACTAGTTACTATAGTCCAGTTCCATACTGTTACTATAGTTACTATAGTCCAGTTCCATGCTGTTACTATAGTTACTATAGTCCAGTTCCATGCTGTTACTATAGTTACTATAGTCCAGTTCCATGCTGTTACTATAGTTACTATAGTCCAGTTCCATGCTGTTACTATAGTTACTATAGTCCAGTTCCATGCTGTTACTATAGTTACTATAGTCCAGTTCCATGCTGTTACTATAGTTACTATAGTCCAGTTCCATGCTGTTACTATAGTTACTATAGTCCAGTTCCATGCTGTTACTATAGTTACTATAGTCCAGTTCCATACTGTTACTATAGTTACTATAGTCCAGTTCCATGCTGTTACTATAGTTACTATAGCCCAGTTCCATACTGTTACTATAGTTACTATAGTCCAGTTCCATACTGTTACTATAGTTCAGTTCCATGCAGTTACTATAGTTACTATAGCCCAGTTCCATACTGTTACTATAGTTACTATAGTCCAGTTCCATGCTGTTACTATAGTTACTATAGTCCAGTTCCATGCTGTTACTATAGTTACTATAGTCCAGTTCTATGCGGTTACTATAGTTACTATAGTCCAGTTCCAAACTGTTACTATAGTTACTGAAGTCCAGTTCCATGCTGTTACTATAGTCCAGTTCCATGCTGTTACTATAGTTCAGTTACATGCGGTTACTATAGTTACTGGTGAGGTGGCTTCCTGTCTACAGGAATCTGTAGCTAGTCCTTCTGGTGAGGTGGCTTCCTGTATACAGGAATCTGTAGCTAGTCTTTCTGGTGAGGTGGCTTCCTGTCTACAGGAATCTGTAGCTAATCCTTCTGATGAGGTGGCTTCCTGTCTACAGGAATCTGTAGCTAGTCCTTCTGGTGAGGTGGCTTCCTGTATACAGGAATCTGTAGCTAGTCCTTCTGGTGAGGTGGCTTCCTGTATACAGGAATCTGTAGCTAGTCTTTCTGGTGGGGTGGCTTCCTGTCTACAGGAATCTGTAGCTAATCCTTCTGATGAGGTGGCTTCCTGTCTACAGGAATCTGTAGCTAGTCCTTCTGGTGAGGTGGCTTCCTGTCTACAGGAATCTGTAGCTAGTCCTTCTGGTGAGGTGGCTTCCTTTATAAAGGAATCTGTAGCTAGTCCTTCTGGTGTACTTTCTTCGATGAACCCCTTCACTAAAAGTTGCCAGTAGTGTCTGAAATGCCAACACCCTCTCTGCTACTCTCACCATGATCTGGGTATGTGTGGCGTTCAACTAGTCTTCATATCAGTCTCTATATTGTGTACAGTGAGCAGTCCTTCCTCTACTACGAGCTATTCAATGATTTCACTTTACACAGAGATGTGGTGTCGTTCCCCAGCGACTATTACTCACTTCCCTAATTCATGAGCCTCACAAATCCCCCCCCTCCCCCCCCAGTCATTTTCAATTCCGTTTTCCCCAATTCCCTGTAACGCCCACGCCTTGGTTTGTGGGACTCCATAGAATGCATGGATATCCTGCCAGAATCTGTCAACTAACACCCTCATGGAAACACTGTCTTAGACACGATGTACTTAGCCTCCGGCCTCAAATGCACTTGCACCTAGATCATTCCATCGAACCCATAACATGTTAATCCCTACTGCTTGGCCACTTATATAGTTATAAACACACTAAAAGACAAATTAGTCCGTTTCCAACAACCCCTCATCTGGAACAGTGATCACTCACATGTTCCACGCCACCTGAAAATTGGACTGGGACAGTGATCACTCACATGTTCCACGCCACCTGGAAAACTGGACTGGAACAGTGATCACTCACATGTTCCACGCCACCTGGAAAACATGTTGGACTGGAACAGTGATCACTCACATGTTCCACGCCACCTGAAAATTGGACTGGAACAGTGAAGAGAGAGACTGATCATGTGTTCCCTGTTGGTTATCACTTTTACCCAGTCTGATCATGTGTTCCCGGTTGGTTATCACTTTTACCCAGTCTTCATCATCATCATCCTCGTGTCAAACAAAGTCCCTAGTATCAAAGTCCCAATTAGCCCGAGCTACCATATAGTGGGTTGGCTGATACCCTCCCTCTCAGGGGACATGTAAAGATAGGGCACTATTGCCATAACCTCAAGAGAGGCCAGGCTATAACAGTTTAGGGCTTTTCTGATTCAGGAAATCCAGACAAATTACTACATTCATAACTTCCTTAATAAAACACCTGAGACAAAATGTCCAAAGAGCATAACAACAACACTGTTGAAATGTAGCTGCTACTCCCTTATCTTGGTGACCTCACAGTTACAGGGTCAGGGAGTTAGAGAACGAACCGTTAGGGAGAAATCCCATACCATACAGCTGACCCAATCCGGCTGAGATTTGTATGGAAGACAAATCAACCAAAACATTACACTGAATGTTCTCTAGCCTTTCTAGTGAGGGTGATCGGGCCTCACCAGGAAGTCAGAACAGAGGTCAGAGACATTTCAAAAAAACATTCTGTGTACCAGGTTTACATTGGTACACATACCTCACTACATACCTCACTACATACCTCACTACATTGGTACACATACCTCACTACATACCTCACTACATACCTCACTACATTGGTACACATACCTCACTACATACCTCACCACATTGGTACACATACCTCACTACATACCTCACTACATTGGTACACATACCTCACTACATACCTCACTACATTGGTACACATACCTCACTACATACCTCACCACATACCTCACTACATTGGTACACATACCTCACTACATTGGTACACATACCTCACTACATTGGTACACATACCTCACTACATTGGTACACATACCTCACTACATTGGTACACATACCTCACTACATTGGTACACATACCTCACTACATTGGTACACATACCTCACTACATTGGTACACATACCTCACTACATTGGTACACATACCTCACTACATTGGTACACATACCTCACTACATTGGTACACATACCTCACTACATACCTCACTACATACCTCACTACATACCTCACTACATTGGTACACATACCTCACTACATACCTCACTACATACCTCACCACATTGGTACACATACCTCACTACATACCTCACTACATTGGTACACATACCTCACTACATACCTCACTACATACCTCACTACATACCTCACCACATACCTCACTACATACCTCACTACATTGGTACACATACCTCACTACATTGGTACACATACCTCACTACATACCTCACTACATTGGTACACATACCTCACTACATTGGTACACATACCTCACTACATTGGTACACATACCTCACTACATTGGTACACATACCTCACTACATTGGTACACATACCTCACTACATTGGTACACATACCTCACTACATTGGTACACATACCTCACTACATTTACATTGGGTTTCCTTACTACATTTCTTATCCGGAGAGCTTACATGTGTGGACCCAAAACTCTGACAGATACAGGAAATATCATTTGTGTGCCCTTTAAGGTGAATCCTTTCTAACCCGTGAAGAACCTACTAAAGACGGTGTGAGTATGTAATTAAATCAGACACGGTGTTAACTCCACTAACTCCACTCATAATTGGTGTAATTAAATCAGACACGGTGTTAACTCCACTAACTCCCCTCATAACCGGTGTGGGTATGTAATTAAATCAGACACGGTGTTAACACCACTCATAACCGGTGTGGGTATGTAATTAAATCAGACACGGTGTTAACTCCCCTCATAACCGGTGTGAGTATGTAATTAAATCAGACACGTGTTAACACCACTCATAACTGGTGTGAGTAAAACTGTACCAACTGACCGACTCACAACACCATCTGAATTATCTATTACATTGTTCCAACACCATCTGAATGATCTATTACATTGTTCCAACACCATCTGAATTATCTATTACATTGTTCCAACACCATCTGAATTATCTATTACATTGTTCCAACACCATCTGAATTATCTATTACATTGGAATGTTCCATCAGCAGGTAAATGCTGACCCATTAGATCCTGTTTGCTACATTATCTCCATATTCCAGACAAATTGGTAGATTTGTTGGGCACTTCTTTTAGCACATCCATGGCTTTGCTATAGTTCCCCCTTCTTATAGTTCCCCCCTTCTTATAGTTCCCCCCCTTCTTATAGTTCCCCCCCTTCTTATAGTTCCCCCCCTTCTTATAGTTCCCCCCCTTCTTATAGTTCCCCCCCTTCTTATAGTTCCCCCCCTTCTTATAGTTCCCCCCCTTCTTATAGTTCCCCCCCTTCTTATAGTTCCCCCCCTTCTTATAGTTCCCCCCCTTCTTATAGTTCCCCCCCTTCTTATAGTTCCCCCCCTTCTTATAGTTCCCCCCCTTCTTATAGTTCCCCCCCTTCTTATAGTTCCCCCCCTTCTTATAGTTCCCCCCCGTCTTATAGTTCCCCCCCGTCTTATAGTTCCCCTGTCTTATAGTTCCCCTGTCTTATAGTTCCCCTGTCTTATAGTTCCCCTGTCTTATAGTTCCCCTGTCTTATAGTTCCCCTGTCTTATAGTTCCCCTGTCTTATAGTTCCCCTGTCTTATAGTTCCCCTGTCTTATAGTTCCCCTGTCTTATAGTTCCCTCTTTTACCCGGAGTGTCAGAAACCACGGATGCCATTTTACCGGTGGTTATTTCTACGACTCTCTGGACGGTGTCCGGGGTGTTTACGTTTCCTCTAATACACGCCATCTATGATCCATTCCCAAAAGTAGAGATACCCACTTCCCCTCAGAGTAGTTATGGTATTTGTGCCGATTAAAATTGCTCACGGCACCTGATACCTTGAATTAGAACCAGATACTGAAGCGTCTGCCAGTTTACTACGGGACACCTAATGTCTGCCAGTTTACTACAGGAGAATACAGGAGCAGGAGCAGGAACAGGAGTAGGAACAGGAACAAGGAACAGGAGTAGGAACAGGGGTAGGAGTAAGAACAGGAGTAGGAACAGGTGTAGGAACAGGAACAGGAGCAGGAACAGAAGCCTCAAAAGGAGTAGGAACAGGAGTAGGAACAGGTGTAGGAGTAGGAGTAGGAACAGGAGTAGGAACAGGGGTAGGAGTAAGAACAGGAGTAGGAACAGGTGTAGGAACAGGAACAGGAGCCTCAAAAGGAGTAGGAACAGGAGTAGGAGTAGGAACAGGTGTAGGAACAGGAGTAGGAACAGGTGTAGGAACAGGAGTAGGAACAGGAGTAAGAACAGGAGTAGGAACAGGAGTAGGAACAGGAACAGGAGTAGGAACAGGAACAGGAGTAGGAACAGGAACAGGAGTAGGAACAGGAGTAGGAACAGGAACAGGAGTAGGAACAGGAACAGGAGTAGGAACAGGAGTAGGAACAGGAACAGGAGTAGGAACAGGAGTAGGAACAGGAACAGGAGTAGGAACAGGAGTAGGAACAGGAACAGGAGTAGGAACAGGAGCAGGAACAGGAACAGGAGTAGGAACAGGAGCAGGAACAGGAACAGGAGCAGGAACAGGAACAGGAGTAGGAACAGGAGTAGGAACAGGAACAGGAGTAGGAACAGGAACAGGAGTAGGAACAGGAACAGGAGTAGGAACAGGAACAGGAGTAGGAACAGGAACAGGAACAGGAGTAGGAGTGGGAACAGGAACAGGAGTAGGAACAGGAGTAGGAACAGGAGCAGGAACAGGAGCAGGAACAGGAACAGGAGTAGGAACAGGAACAGGAGTAGGAACAGGAACAGGAACAGGAACAGGAGTAGGAACAGGAACAGGAACAGGAGTAGGAGTGGGAACAGGAACAGGAGTAGGAACAGGAGTAGGAACAGGAGCAGGAACAGGAGCAGGAACAGGAACAGGAGTAGGAACAGGAGCAGGAACAGGAACAGGAGTAGGAACAGGAACAGGAGTAGGAACAGGAGTAGGAACAGGAACAGGAGTAGGAACAGGAACAGGAGTAGGAACAGGAACAGGAGTAGGAACAGGAACAGGAACAGGAACAGGAGTAGGAGTGGGAACAGGAACAGGAGTAGGAGTGGGAACAGGAACAGGAACAGGAACAGGAGTAGGAGTGGGAACAGGAACAGGAGTAGGAGTGGGAACAGGAACAGGAACAGGAGTAGGAACAGGAACAGGAACAGGAGTAGGAGTGGGAACAGGAACAGGAGTAGGAGTGGGAACAGGAACAGGAGTAGGAGTGGGAACAGGAGTAGGAACAGGAGTAGGAACAGGAACAGGAGTAGGAACAGGAACAGGAGCAGGAACAGGAACAGGAGCAGGAACAGGAACAGGAGCCTCCCTTTGTTTTCCGAGCTCCAGTTTCACCGGTTCGGACTCTCTAGTTCGATGGGAAATCGTTGTGAATCCTGACAACCACGCCAACTGTTAGATTCTGACAGAGTGAAAAACTAAAACAGACGACCCGTAAAATCTCAAACCAAGTTTATTAAAGCCACTGGGTCAAAACAGCTGCAATGACAAAGACATATTTACACAACCACATATATTTATACCCTCCTACTAGAGGGAGTCGACTCCTCCCACATCTACACAGCCAATACATCTCTGTTGCTAGGCAGGAACTTAATTGGTTCCTCTCACTGGTGTTAGTGGGCATAGAAATGTGTGTGTGACAGGAGTGACTGTTCCTCCTCACTTCATCTGACCTGGGACCCAATTCCTCACTCCTCCCTACTCCACAGCTGTCCTTCCTTATCAGTGACTGAAACCAGACTTTTCCTCCTCACCTGGGACCTGGGGCCCAATTCCTCACTCCTCCCTGGCTGTCCTACCTTATCAGTGACTGAAACCAGACTGTTCCTCCCCACTTCATCTGACCTGGGGCCCAATTCTTCACTTCTCCCTGGCTGTCCTACCTTATCAGTGACTGAAACCAGACTGTTCCTCCCCACTTCATCTGACCTGGGGCCCAATTCCTCACTCCTCCCTACTCCACAGCTGTCCTTCCTTATCAGTGACTGAAACCAGACTTTTCCTCCTCACCTGGGACCTGGGGCCCAATTCCTCACTCCTCCCTAATCCACAGCTGTCCTTATCAGTTACAAACCAGACTGTTGCCCTTTGCTGCCCCCCCCCCCCGACGAGGGACATAGAGATCAGTCATACCAGTCGGCAGAGCGATGCTGCGTTTAGACGAGGGACTAAAGATCAGGAGAAGCGATGCTGTGTTACCAGTCGGCAGAGCGATGCTGTGTTACCAGTCGGCAGAGCGATGCTGTGTTACCAGTCGGCAGAGCGATGCTGTGTTACCAGTCGGCAGAGCGATGCTGTGTTACCAGTCGGCAGAGCGATGCTGTGTTACCAGTCCGCAGAGCGGGACAAGAAAGCAAGGAAGAGGATGGCGGCTAAAACAAGCCGGCACGCCGTTGCTATGGTGATTTCACTAAACGGTCCAAATCAACATACGGTAGAGAACAACACAGATGGTAAAAGGTGAAATATTTTTTTTAACTCTGGTGGCCAAGTCCCGTCTACCGTGGCGGCTGATGGCATTCACCGCCGTGCCTCAACGGCGTTTACCGTTGCAAACAACAGACATCTTTGTTTGCCGTCTACCTCGTACCATCTAAAGCGCAGCATGCCGTCTACCTCGTACCATCTAAAACGCAGCATGCCGTCTACCTCGTACCATCTAAAACGCAGCATGCCGTCTACCTCGTACCATCTAAAACGCAGCATGCCGTCTACCTCGTACCATCTAAAACGCAGCATGCCGTCTACCTCGTACCATCTAAAACGCAGCATGCCGTCTACCTCGTACCATCTAAAACGCAGCATGCCGTCTACCTCGTACCATCTAAAACGCAGCATGCCGTCTACCTCGTACCATCTAAAACGCAGCATGCCGTCTACCTCGTACCATCTAAAACGCAGCATGCCGTCTACCTCGTACCATCTAAAACGCAGCATGCCGTCTACCTCGTACCATCTAAAACGCAGCATGCCGTCTACCTCGTACCATCTAAAACGCAGCATGCCGTCTACCTCGTACCATCTAAAACGCAGCATGATTGACAATTGTGGTTGTTTGTTTGTTGAGGAGCGAAAACTCGAAAGCAAGTACTTACCAGTTTCCTTGCTGGTCAGCTTAGACAGAGCAGCTAACAGCTGTTCCCCTGGCCCCTGTAACTCCACACAGCAGTAGTACGACATGTCCTGGGTGGGGGGGGGGGGGGGGTGGGGGGGGGGCAGTATGTAACCCAAAGTGAATCCTCTAACACTTCAAAATATCATTTTACAGTTTGGAAACCGCAAAAAGACAAATTTACCAAAATGCTGTATTCACATCTGATCACACAGCAAACATTTAAAGTGGTTGTCGCTCATGTTCGTACCGTGTGAACACCAGACCTGAGTAGAGAACTGTTATTTATTATATACTTTACAGAGACTACTATCGTAGAGACACTCCTCCCCCCTATCCTCTCCTCTTCTCCCCCTCTCCTCTCCTCCCCCCTCCTCTTCTCCTCCTCTCCTCTCTATTAGAGCTGTAACAGAGACTACTATCGTAGAGATCCCACAGTAAACCTATTACAGAGACTACTATCGTAGAGATCCCCCAGTAAACCTATTACAGAGACTACTACTGTAGAGATCCCCCAGTAAACCTATTACAGAGACTACTATTGTAGAGATCCCCCAGTAAACCTATTACAGAGACTACTATCGTAGAGATCCCCCAGTAAACCTATTACAGAGACTACTATCGTAGAGATCCCCCAGTAAACCTATTACAGAGACTACTATCGTAGAGATCCCCCAGTAAACCTATTACAGAGACTACTATCGTAGAGATCCCCCAGTAAACCTATTACAGAGACTACTATCGTAGAGATCCCCCAGTAAACCTATTACAGAGACTACTATTGTAGAGATCCCCCAGTAAACCTATTACAGAGACTACTATCGTAGAGATCCCCCAGTAAACCTATTACAGAGACTACTATCGTAGAGATCCCCCAGTAAACCTATTACAGAGACTACTACTGTAGAGATCCCCCAGTAAACCTATTACAGAGACTACTACTGTAGAGATCCCCCAGTAAACCTATTACAGAGACTACTATTGTAGAGATCCCCCAGTAAACCTATTACAGAGACTACTATCGTAGAGATCCCCCAGTAAACCTATTACAGAGACTACTATTGTAGAGATCCCCCAGTAAACCTATTACAGAGACTACTATTGTAGAGATCCCCCAGTAAACCTATTACAGAGACTACTATTGTAGAGATCCCCCAGTAAACCTATTACAGAGACTACTATTGTAGAGATCCCCCAGTAAACCTATTACAGAGACTACTATCGTAGAGATCCCCCAGTAAACCTATTACAGAGACTACTATTGTAGAGATCCCCCAGTAAACCTATTACAGAGACTACTATTGTAGAGATCCCCCAGTAAACCTATTACAGAGACTACTATTGTAGAGATCCCCCAGTAAACCTATTACAGAGACTACTGTCGTAGAGATCCCCCAGTAAACCTATTACAGAGACTACTATTGTAGAGATCCCCCAGTAAACCTATTACAGAGACTACTATCGTAGAGATCCCCCAGTAAACCTATTACAGAGACTACTATTGTAGAGATCCCACAGTAAACCTATTAGAGAGACTACTATTGTAGAGATCCCCCAGTAAACCTATTACAGAGACTACTATTGTAGAGATCCCCCAGTAAACCTATTACAGAGACTACTATCGTAGAGATCCCCCAGTAAACCTATTACAGAGACTACTATCGTAGAGATCCCCCAGTAAACCTATTAGAGCTGTTACGGAGACTACTATTGTAGAGATCCCCCAGTAAACCTATTACAGAGACTACTATCGTAGAGATCCCCCAGTAAACCTATTAGAGCTGTTACGGAGACTACTATTGTAGAGATCCCCCAGTAAACCTATTACAGAGACTACTATCGTAGAGATCCCCCAGTAAACCTATTACAGAGACTACTATCGTAGAGATCCCCCAGTAAACCTATTACAGAGACTACTATTGTAGAGATCCCCCAGTAAACCTATTACAGAGACTACTATCGTAGAGATCCCCCAGTAAACCTATTACAGAGACTACTATCGTAGAGATCCCCCAGTAAACCTATTACAGAGACTACTATCGTAGAGATCCCCCAGTAAACCTATTACAGAGACTACTATCGTAGAGATCCCCCAGTAAACCTATTACAGAGACTACTATTGTAGAGATCCCCCAGTAAACCTATTACAGAGACTACTATCGTAGAGATCCCCCAGTAAACCTATTACAGAGACTACTATTGTAGAGATCCCCCAGTAAACCTATTACAGAGACTACTATCGTAGAGATCCCCCAGTAAACCTATTACAGAGACTACTATCGTAGAGATCCCCCAGTAAACCTATTACAGAGACTACTATCGTAGAGATCCCCCAGTAAACCTATTACAGAGACTACTATTGTAGAGATCCCCCAGTAAACCTATTACAGAGACTACTATCGTAGAGATCCCCCAGTAAACCTATTACAGAGACTACTATCGTAGAGATCCCCCAGTAAACCTATTACAGAGACTACTATTGTAGAGATCCCCCAGTAAACCTATTACAGAGACTACTATTGTAGAGATCCCCCAGTAAACCTATTACAGAGACTACTATTGTAGAGATCCCCCAGTAAACCTATTACAGAGACTACTATTGTAGAGATCCCCCAGTAAACCTATTACAGAGACTACTATTGTAGAGATCCCCCAGTAAACCTATTACAGAGACTACTATTGTAGAGATCCCACAGTAAACCTATTACAGAGACTACTATTGTAGAGATCCCACAGTAAACCTATTAGAGCTGTTACAGAGACTACTATTGTAGAGATCCCACAGTAAACCTATTAGAGCTGTAACAGAGACTACTATTGTAGAGATCCCACAGTAAACCTATTAGAGCTGTAACAGAGACTACTATTGTAGAGATCCCACAGTAAACCTATTAGAGCTGTAACAGAGACTACTATTGTAGAGATCCCACAGTAAACCTATTACAGAGACTACTATTGTAGAGATCCCACATTAAACCTATTACAGAGACTACTATTGTAGAGATCCCACAGTAAACCTATTACAGAAACTACTATTGTAGAGATCCCCCAGTAAACCTATAACAGAGACTACTACTGTAGAGATCCCACAGTAAACCTATTAGAACTGGTACAGAGACTACTATTGTAGAGATCCCCCAGTAAACCTATTACAGAGACTACTACTGTAGAGATCCCACAGTAGAGATCCCACAGTAAACCTATTAGAACTGGTACAGAGACCACTACTGTAGAGATCCCCCAGTAAACCTATTACAGAGACTACTATTGTAGAGATCCCACAGTAAACCTATTAGAACTGTAACAGAGACTACTACTGTAGAGATCCCCCAGTAAACCTATTACAGAGACTACTATTGTAGAGATCCCACAGTAAACCTATTACAGAGACTACTATTGTAGAGATCCCCCAGTAAACCTATTACAGACTACTATTGTAGAGATCCCACAGTAAACCTATTACAGAGACTACTATTGTAGAGATCCCACAGTAAACCTATTACAGAGACTACTATTGTAGAGATCCCCCAGTAAACCTATTACAGAGACTACTACTGTAGAGATCCCCCAGTAAACCTATTACAGAGACTACTATTGTAGAGATCCCCCAGTAAACCTATTACAGAGACTACTATTGTAGAGATCCCACAGTAAACCTATTACAGAGACTACTACTGTAGAGATCCCACAGTAAACCTATTACAGAGACTACTATTGTAGAGATCCCACAGTAAACCTATTAGAGCTGTAACAGAGACTACTATTGTAGAGATCCCCCAGTAAACCTATTACAGAGACTACTATTGTAGAGATCCCCCAGTAAACCTATTACAGAGACTACTATTGTAGAGATCCCCCAGTAAACCTATTACAGACTACTATTGTAGAGATCCCACAGTAAACCTATTACAGAGACTACTATTGTAGAGATCCCACAGTAAACCTATTACAGAGACTACTATTGTAGAGATCCCCCAGTAAACCTATTACAGAGACTACTACTGTAGAGATCCCCCAGTAAACCTATTACAGAGACTACTATTGTAGAGATCCCCCAGTAAACCTATTACAGAGACTACTATTGTAGAGATCCCACAGTAAACCTATTACAGAGACTACTACTGTAGAGATCCCACAGTAAACCTATTACAGAGACTACTATTGTAGAGATCCCACAGTAAACCTATTAGAGCTGTAACAGAGACTACTATTGTAGAGATCCCCCAGTAAACCTATTACAGAGACTACTATTGTAGAGATCCCCCAGTAAACCTATTACAGAGACTACTATTGTAGAGATCCCACAGTAAACCTATTACAGACTACTATTGTAGAGATCCCCCAGTAAACCTATTACAGAGACTACTATTGTAGAGATCCCCCAGTAAACCTATTACAGAGACTACTATTGTAGAGATCCCACAGTAAACCTATTACAGAGACTACTATTGTAGAGATCCCACAGTAAACCTATTACAGACTACTATTGTAGAGATCCCCCAGTAAACCTATTACAGAGACTACTATTGTAGAGATCCCCCAGTAAACCTATTACAGAGACTACTATTGTAGAGATCCCACAGTAAACCTATCAGAAGAACGTCAAGTGTTACTGTATTATATTATGCCTGTGTTTTAGCCATTCTGAAACTGTTGTACTTTGACTGTTAAGATGAGTCCATGTCCCTCACTGTTGTCTAGATCTAGCTGAATGTTAAGATGAGTCCATGTCCCCCACTGTTGTCTAGATCTAGCTCAACGTTAAGATGAGTCCATGTCCCCCACTGTTGTCTAGATCTAGCTCAATGTTAAGATGAGTCCATGTCCCCCACTGTTGTCTAGATCTAGCTCAATGTTAAGATGAGTCCATGTCCCTCACTGTTGTCTAGATCTAGCTCAATGTTAAGATGAGTCCATGTCCCTCACTGTTGTCTAGATCTAGCTCAATGTTAAGATGAGTCCATGTCCCTCACTGTTGTCTAGATCTAGCTCAATGTTAAGATGAGTCCATGTCCCTCACTGTTGTCTAGATCTAGCTCAATGTTAAGATGAGTCCATGTCCCTCACTGTTGTCTAGATCTAGCTCAATGTTAAGAGGAGTCCATGTCCCCCACTGTTGTCTAGATCTAGCTCAATGTTAAGATGAGTCCATGTCCCCCACTGTTGGGGATCTGTATTGAAAATAGTCCCCCAGAAATGTTTTAAACTTTCCACAAAGAATATTTAAAACTAGAGTTTTCCCAGGTCTGGAGAACTCCTAACCTTATTGAGCAGTAATTTAAAACTAGAGTTATCCCAGGTCTGGTGAACTCCTAACCTTATTGAGCAGTAATTTAAAACTAGAGTTATCCCAGGTCTGGATAACTCCTAACCTTACTGAACAGTAATTCGAACAGGACCCTATAAAATCAGTCAATCAAATCAAAATGTACTTCCTATCAGTTGTCCCAAAGTGCTTCCCAGATATCCAGCCTAGGAAAAACGACTCTGTGGGTATAGACACTAACCTGTAGTAGACAGTGGGAGCTCATGGCTCTGTAGCAGGCTCTGTAACACTTGTAGGTTGGCCTGTCTCCCAGACAGTAGCCCCATCTCTTGACCACGTGGAAGCGCTTGGCGTGCCAGATGTGCGTCTCCAGCCACAGGTTCTTCCGCTGGCGACGGTTGAACTCCAGAAGCATGTTGCCGTGGCGACGCCGGGCTTTACGGCTCTTGGACTTGGACTGTTCCTTCTTCATCTTCTGACCAGCCTTCTGACTCTTCTCCAACTGGACCAGAGAGGAAACATACAGGATGTTTATATTAGTCTGGCTCTAGGTGTGACCAGCCTTCTGACTCTTCTCCAACTGGACCAGAGAGGAAACATACAGGATGTTTATATTAGTCTGGCTCTAGGTGTGGCCAGTCCGGCTCTAGGTGTGGCTAGTCCGGCTCTAGGTGTGGCTAGTCCTAGGTGTGGCTAGTCCTAGGTGTGGCTAGTCCTAGGTGTGGCTAGTCCTAGGTGTGGCCAGTCCTAGGTGTGGCCTAGGTGTGGCTAGTCCGGCTCTAGGTGTGGCTAGTCCGGCCTCTAGGTGTGGCTAGTCCGGCTCTAGGTGTGGCTAGTCCGGCTTCTAGGTGTGGCTAGTCCGGCTCTAGGTGTGGCTAGTCCGGCTCTAGGTGTGGCTAGTCCGGCTCTAGGTGTGGCTAGTCCGGCTCTAGGTGTGGCTAGTCCCTAGGTGTGGCTAGTCCGGCTCTAGGTGTGACTAGTCCGGCTCTAGGTGGGCTAGTCCGGCTCTAGGTTGTGGCCAGTCCGGCTCTAGGTGTGGCTAGTCCTAGGTGTGACCAGTCCGGCTCTAGGTGTGACCAGTCCGGCTCTAGGTGTGACCAGTCCCGGCTCTAGGTGTGACCAGTCCGGCTCTAGGTGTGACCAGTCCGGCTCTAAGGTGTGACCAGTCCGGCTCTAGGTGTGACCAGTCCCGGGGGGCTCTAGTGTGACCAGTCCGGCTCTAGGTGTGACCAGTCCGGCTCTAGGTGTGACCAGTCCGGCTCTAGGTGTGACCAGTCCGGCTCTAGGTGTGACCAGTCCGGCTCTAGGTGTGACCAGTCCGGCTCTAGGTGTGACCAGTCCGGCTCTAGGTGTGACCAGTCCGGCTCTAGGTGTGACCAGTCCGGCTCTAGGTGTGACCAGTCCGGCTCTAGGTGTGACCAGTCCGGCTCTAGGTGTGACCAGTCCGGCTCTAGGTGTGACCAGTCCGGCTCTAGGTGTGACCAGTCCGGCTCTAGGTGTGACCAGTCCGGCTCTAGGTGTGACCAGTCCGGCTCTAGGTGTGACCAGTCCGGCTCTAGGTGTGACCAGTCCGGCTCTAGGTGTGACCAGTCCGGCTCTAGGTGTGACCAGTCCGGCTCTAGGTGTGACCAGCCTTCTGACTCTTCTCCAACTGGACCAGAGAGGAAACCTACAGGATGTTTATATTAGTCTGGCTCTAGGTGTGACTAGTCGAGCTCTAGGTGTGACCAGTCCGGCTCTAGGTGTGACCAGTCCTTCCTCCATGTATGGACATGACAATAACAGAGACAGATCTGGGACCATGCTTTAAAGTCAAGAGAGAGAAAGGCCGCGTTTCACTGTGACTGAGTGTGTGTGACAATGTGTGACTGGGAGCGTGTGTGTGTGTGACTAACTGCGTTACTTAGACAAACCCACCATGTTGTTAGCCATGTCTCTCAGTCTGCAGGGCAGTCTCTTGGTGTTATGACTCATAGCCCTCCTCCTCATGTGTTTAGGAAGACCTCCAAACACATGGGAGCTGCCTGTTGTCTTGGTGACGGCCATCAACATGGCGTTCACCTCTGCAGCCCGGGCCTTGGCAAACGCTGAGGCTGAGGAGAGAAGGCACAGCACCACACATCACAAAAAGGCTGTCTGGGAGTCAATGGGTTGGAACATCAGACATTATTTACTCATTCTAAACGCCATTTGAATTGAATGTAATAAAAGCTGTTTATTTACAGCTGGTTCAACTTCGACATGCAGAAGTGCTCAGTTAGAACCTGTATCAGTTTAAAACCCATCAAGACATGAGCATCCATTTAAAATACATTTGACAACTGTATGCAGAGGAAGGTGTTCTTACCAGTGATGTGTGTGGGCAGAGCCTGCGGGTATCCCCCGTGTCCTTCTCTCTGGTGGCCCCGGACCCAGCCCCCTCCCTGGGCATGGCCAGAGTGGGAGGACCCATGGCCCCATGGATGTGGAGACAGATCATGGCCTCGACCTGTAGGAGTGCCCCCTCCGTTCCTCCAGTGTGAGCTGCCCTGGGAGGAATAGGTGACGTTGATCGGCTGGTTCCTCATCTTCTTATCGCGCATCCTGTGCTTGGCTGTAGACATTTTTGATAGCTCTGCAGAAAATAAACATGACTCATTGATAATAAGGCTAGTGGTGCTGTCAAAAATGATCCTATCCTGGGACACGAGCAGGCTACTAGCTACTATTTAAGAGTGAATTGCACAGTCACTGATCGGATGTTATTGTCAGCAAACCTTTGAAAGACATGCCATTCAATCTCCACCTCGGCAGACTAGCTAGCTAAATTAGCTACTAAGCAAGCTTGATACATATTGGGACATCTTGCGACTACTTTGCATGACACAAACAGGCTACGCTAACGAGTTATGAAGTTATCCACTTCCATCACACCACAATGCATTTGTAAAGGTAACTGAAAATATATTCACTTTCAAATCCTGAATGGAGGAACAGTTATATTTCAAAACCACGCCGTAAGCTCACATTTATGTCTACAGCTCTTCCGCATAAATATGACGTATATCTTGTTCCGGTTAAATTGTGTTCATGGGAAACGTAGTATATAGTAGATATTTTTTAAATTTTATTACAACTTTATTTATGTAGTAGATATATTTAGTCACGTCAATAAAATATGGCAAAATTGTCAGAAAATAAATGACACTTTTTGAATTTTAGCGTCATTTCGGTTTTTGGGCAAATATCAGTACCCTGCCAATACCCACAACGATTACAATAATGTAAGTTGTGGGTCTAATGAAACCTGTAGGCCCGTTTAGTTGAGACTTTACGGTAGTAGACGCGCTCAACCAGCTGATCTGTCATTTCAGAGTTCCACGGGCTTCAGAGCAGGAACTTCTTTGTTTTTTAAGTGAAGAGTTTTTTTGTGTCGAATTCTAATCATGTCTTCGATCATCAGGAAGATAATCAACACCACTAAAGCGCCAGCAGCTATCGGGCCGTACAGGTAAGGGGTCTGTGCAACCTTTATCACATTGTTGATCTGAAGGTGTTGAACTATTTTTTTTTATCAAATCAAATCAAATTGATCGCATATACATATTTAGCAAGATGCTATTGTGGTTGTAGCGAAATGCTTGTGTTCCTATCTTCAACGGCGCTATAGTATCGAACAGTGCAGGAGCACGATGTTAAATAATGGAATATAGAAATATTAGGACGAGCAATGTCGGAGTCCGGAGTATTTATATAAGAATAGTATATTCTTGTTTGCATTCATTCAGTAAGCAACTATTTTAAACATTGTTCGTGTGTCTACGCAGGGTACAATGAATCACACATGCGGTATTGGCATTTCTGTTCTGTCTGTGAAGGGACATTCGCGGTCTGTTACTACGGTAGGGGGTGTCACCCTTTTCACCCAATGATCGTGGGAGGTGGAGCTTTGGCGCCGCTGTAAACTGGAGAGAGAGCTTTTGAGTTTTATTTCAGGGTAAAGTGCTTTTTGACTGAAGGCCTGTGACTGGCAGAGTTGGCACAGAGGTTATGTGTTGGAATGGAGCATTCTGTGGACTGGCACTGTCGTTGCGCACTCCACGTTCCCTTTAAAAGCCTATTGTATTACACACTATTGTATTACATGACATTCAGAAATAAATAGTCACCAGTATGGTTGCTCAGTTTAACCAGTAGGTGGCAGTAAAGTATCAATTTATATTTCTGGAAAGTCAAACAACAATGTTGATTGTGTTCTGGATGGAAAATACTTATGTTTAGCTTCATTTAGGTAGTCGTTGTAGTGTCTATAATATCTTGTTCACCTGCCCCATGTTGGTACATATCTTATCAGCTGTCCAGTCCTGTGTTCATATTCGTTGTTCTGTCTCCCAGCCAGGCGGTGGTGGTGGACAGGACCATGTACGTGTCAGGCCAGCTGGGGATGGACCCTGCCTCTGGTCAGCTGGTGGAGGGAGGGGTCCAGGCTCAGACCAAACAGGTGAGGTGAAGCTTAGAACCCCCCCCCCCCCCCCCCTCTCAGTTACAACCACAGGACATAGAACAGGGAGGAAGTAGATAGAGGGAGGGGGGACATCTGTGAAACTCACTCATCTACTGAAGTGTTTCCACTTGCGCTGCAGGTAGACTAGTGGTTAGAGCGTTGGGCCAGTAACCGAAAGGTTGCTGGATCGAATCCTGATTTGATCGAATCCCTGAGCTGACAAGGTACAAAATCTGTCGTTCTGCCCCTGAACAAGGCAGTTAACCCACTGTTCCCCTGAACAAGGCAGTTAACCCACTGTTCCCCTGAACAAGGCAGTTAACCCACTGTTCCCCTGAACAAGGCAGTTAACCCACTGTTCCCCTGAACAAGGCAGTTAACCCACTGTTCCCCTGAACAAGGCAGTTAACCCACTGTTCCCCTGAACAAGGCAGTTAACCCACTGTTCCCCTGAACAAGGCAGTTAACCCACTGTTCCCCTGAACAAGGCAGTTAACCCACTGTTCCCCTGAACAAGGCAGTTAACCCACTGTTCCCCTGAACAAGGCAGTTAACCCACTGTTCCCCTGAACAAGGCAGTTAACCCACTGTTCCCCTGAACAAGGCAGTTAACCCACTGTTCCCCTGAACAAGGCAGTTAACCCACTGTTCCCCTGAACAAGGCAGTTAACCCACTGTTCCCCTGAACAAGGCATTTAACCCACTGTTCCCCTGAACAAGGCAGTTAACCCACTGTTCCCCTGAACAAGGCAGTTAACCCCACTGTTCCCCTGAACAAGGCAGTTAACCCCACTGTTCCCCTGAACAAGGCAGTTAACCCCACTGTTCCCCTGAACAAGGCAGTTAACCCCACTGTTCCCCTGAACAAGGCAGTTAACCCCACTGTTCCCCTGAACAAGGCAGTTAACCCCACTGTTCCCCTGAACAAGGCAGTTAACCCCACTGTTCCCCTGAACAAGGCAGTTAACCCACTGTTCCCCTGAACAAGGCAGTTAACCCACTGTTCCCCTGAACAAGGCAGTTAACCCACTGTTCCCCTGAACAAGGCAGTTAACCCACTGTTCCCCTGAACAAGGCAGTTAACCCACTGTTCCCCTGAACAAGGCAGTTAACCCACTGTTCCCTGAACAAGGCAGTTAACCCACTGTTCCCCTGAACAAGGCAGTTAACCCACTGTTCCCCTGAACAAGGCAGTTAACCCACTGTTCCCCTGAACAAGGCAGTTAACCCACTGTTCCCCTGAACAAGGCAGTTAACCCACTGTTCCCCTGAACAAGGCAGTTAACCCACTGTTCCCCTGAACAAGGCAGTTAACCCACTGTTCCCCTGAACAAGGCAGTTAACCCACTGTTCCCCTGAACAAGGCAGTTAACCCACTGTTCCCCTGAACAAGGCAGTTAACCCACTGTTCCCCTGAACAAGGCATTTAACCCACTGTTCCCCTGAACAAGGCAGTTAACCCACTGTTCCCCTGAACAAGGCAGTTAACCCACTGTTCCCCTGAACAAGGCAGTTAACCCCACTGTTCCCCTGAACAAGGCAGTTAACCCCACTGTTCCCCTGAACAAGGCAGTTAACCCCACTGTTCCCCTGAACAAGGCAGTTAACCCCACTGTTCCCCTGAACAAGGCAGTTAACCCCACTGTTCCCCTGAACAAGGCAGTTAACCCCACTGTTCCCCTGAACAAGGCAGTTAACCCCACTGTTCCCCTGAACAAGGCAGTTAACCCACTGTTCCCCCTGAACAAGGCAGTTAACCCATTGTTCCCCGGGCGCCGTGGATGTCGATTATGTCAGTTAAATGCGGAAGACACATTTCAGTTGAATGCATTACCTTTCCCTCCATTTCTATCCCATACAGGCTCTGGTAAACATGGGGGAGATCCTGAAGGAAGCAGGGTGTGGATATGACAGTGGTAAGTTATGATGTTTTTATAAAACCTTATATTAGGTGTTTTATAAACTGCAAAAACCATGAATTTCCTGATTAGTTTTTTCTTTTCCCACAGTCGTGAAAACCACGGTTCTTTTGGCTGACATGAATGACTTCGTCAGTGTGAATGATGTCTATAAAACATGTAAGTTTCTCTGTTGTTGGGATCCTTCCTGTTGAATATTCATGTTGTTGGGATCCTTCTTGTTGGATTCTCTGAATATTCATGTGGTTGGGATCCTTCCTGTTGAATATTCATGTTGTTGGGATCCTTCTGGTTGAATCCTCTGAATATTCATGTTGTTGGGATCCTTCCTGTTGAATATTCATGTTGTTGGGATCCTTCTTGTTGGATTCTCTGAATATTCATGTTGTTGGGATCCTTCCTGTTGAATATTCATGTTGTTGGGATCCTTCTTGTTGGATTCTCTGAATATTCATGTGGTTGGGATCCTTCTTGTTGAATATTCATGTTGTTGGGATCCTTCCTGTTGAATATTCATGTTGTTGGGATCCTTCTTGTTGGATTCTCTGAATATTCATGTTGTTGGGATCCTTCCTGTTGAATATTCATGTTGTTGAGATCCTTGTTGAATCCTCTGAATATTCATGTTGTTGGGATCCTTGTTGAATCCTCTGAATATTCATGTTGTTGGGATCCTTGTTGAATCCTCTGAATATTCATGTTGTTGGGATCCTTCTGGTTGAATCCTCTAAATATTCATGTTGTTGGGATCCTTCTGGTTGAATCCTCTAAATATTCATGTTGTTGGGATCCTTCTGGTTGAATCCTCTGAATATTCATGTTGTTGGGATCCTTCTGGTTGAATCCTCTGAATATTCATATTGTTGGGATCCTTCTGGTTGAATCCTCTGAATATTCATATTGTTGGGATCCTTCTGGTTGAATATTCATGTTGTTGGGATCCTTCTTGTTGAATATTCATATTGTTGGGATCCTTCCTGTTGAATATTCATGTTGTTGGGATCCTTCTGGTTGAATCCTCTGAATATTCATGTTGTTGGGATCCTTCTGGTTGAATCCTCTGAATATTCATATTGTTGGGATCCTTCTGGTTGAATCCTCTGAATATTCATATTGTTGGGATCCTTCCTGTTGAATATTCATGTTGTTGGGATCCTTCTGGTTGAATCCTCTGAATATTCATATTGTTGGGATCCTTCTGGTTGAATCCTCTGAATATTCATGTTGTTGGGATCCTTCTGGTTGAATCCTCTGAATATTCATATTGTTGGGATCCTTCTGGTTGAATCCTCTGAATATTCATGTTGTTGGGATCCTTCCTGTTGAATATTCATGTTGTTGGGATCCTTCCTGTTGAATATTCATGTTGTTGGGATCCTCCTTGTTTTGTTATGCTGATATGTATTAGAAGTATTCTGAAGGTTATCTGGCACTTCACATTGTGTCCACAAGGTGTCACTGTTTCCCAAGAGACTGAGTATGGTATGTAAGGGAGGCGCACTTCACATAGTGTCCACAAGGTGTCACTGTTTCTCAAGAGACTGAGTATGGTATGTAAGGGAGGCGCACTTCACATTGTGTCCACAAGGTGTCACTGTTTCCCAAGAGACTGAGTATGGTATGTAAGGGAGGCGCACTTCACATAGTGTCCACAAGGTGTCACTGTTTCTCAAGAGACTGAGTATGGTATGTAAGGGAGGCGCACTTCACATAGTGTCCACAAGGTGTCACTGTTTCCCAAGAGACTGAGTATGGTATGTAAGGGAGGCGCACTTCACATAGTGTCCACAAGGTGTCACTGTTTCCCAAGAGACTGAGTATGGTATGTAAGGGAGGCGCACTTCACATTGTGTCCACAAGGTGTCACTGTTTCCCAAGAGACTGAGTATGGTATGTAAGGGAGGCGCACTTCACATTGTGTCCACAAGGTGTCACTGTTTCCCAAGAGACTGAGTATGGTATGTAAGGGAGGCGCACTTCACATTGTGTCCACAAGGTGTCACTGTTTCCCAAGAGACTGAGTATGGTATGTAAGGGAGGTGGGGATGATCATGTTTGTGGCACTTCCATGACAGTGACTGGAGTTAAAGGTAGAGGTACCTACCTTCATACAGATTCAGTCAGCATCTAAAACTCGCTGACCTGATTGACAAGCCGTATCTGTCTCCGTAAGATGATTCCCTAACAACTTGGACTGCATGTTGGTTAAGGGCGCTGTACTGCAGCGCCAGCTGTGCCACCAGAGACTCTGGGTTCACGCCCAGGCTCTGTCGTAACCGGCCGCGCCCGGGAGGTCCGTGGGGCGACGCACAACTGGCCTAGCGTCGTCCGGCATAGGGAGGAGTTGGCCAGTAGGGACATCCTTGTCTCATCGCACACCAGCGACTCCTGTGGCGGGCCGGGCGCAGTGCACGCTAACCAAGGTTGCCAGGTGCACGGTGTTTCCTCCGACACATTGGTGCGACTGGCTTCCGGGTTGGATGCGCGCTGTGTTAAGAAGCAGTGCGGCTTGGTTAGGTTGTGTATCAGAGGACACATGACCTTCAACCTTCGTCTCTCCCGAGCCCGTACGGGAGTTGTAGCGATGAAACAAGATAGTAGCGACTAAAACAATTGGATACCACGAAATTGGGGAGAAAACGGGCTAAAATTTAAACAAAGATATGTTAATTAAGTCTTGTATCAGATCTACAGTATATAACCATGTTTGTGTTCCTCTCCTCTCTTAGTTTTCAGCAGTAGCTTCCCAGCTAGGGCTGCCTACCAGGTCGCTGCTCTGCCCAGGGTGAGGATCTGACGCTTCATCTCATTACACTGTTTCCATGGCAATACAGAACCTAACCATGTGATGTTACTGACAACAAAGCTGAGAAGTACTTGAATGCTATTTTTGTCTCTCTCTCTCTGTGTGTTTCTCTCTCTGTGTGTCTCTGTCTCTCTGTGTGTGTGTCTCTCTCTGTGTCTCTCTCTGTCTCTCTGTGTGTGTCTCTCTCTGTGTGTCTCTCTCTGTGTGTCTCTCTCTCTCAGGGTGGGCTTGTAGAGATTGAAGCTGTTGCTGTTCTGGGCCCTCTGACTGAGGTCTCTTGATGTAGCCTAAACGTCAGCGACAGAACAGGAAAAATCAACAACTCCCATGTCCCATAAAATGACGTGACATCACAATACCAGCGTATAGTGAATCATTTCCATTGGTTAAGATGGTCCAATAAAACATCACTTCGTTTTAAAAAATAAAGTCAAAACAAATGAATAGTATGCAGCTAATTTTCCAAATGATTTAAAGCGCTGAGTGAGTTTATCGCTGAATAAATCTGTGACATTTTGTAGAAGACTGTTGCAGGTTCTACAGCATCATTCTTATTGGCTGCTGAGGTGTGACCTACGTGATGAGGTAATGGTTCTGGTACTTCCTGACTGACAACGGTTGCTCACCACATCAACTGTGCAGTCGGGCATCAGATGATGTGGGGTAGCTGATACGTTAACTACCTATCCAGGTATCAGGTGATGTGGGTTAGCTGATACATTAACTACCTATCCAGGTATCAGGTGATGTGGGTTAGCTGATACATTAACTACCTATTCAGGTATCAGGTGACTATCATACAGTGGGGCAAAAAAGTATTGTCAGCCACCAATTGTGCAAGTTCTCCCACTTAAAAAGATGAGAGGCCTGTAATTTTCATCATAGGTACACTTCAACTATGACAGACAAAATGGAGAGAAAAAAATCCTGAAAATCACATTGTAGGATTTTTAATGAATTTATTTGCACATTTTGGTGGAAAACTTTTGTTATTGACCAAATACTTATTTATCTCAATACTTTGTTATATACCCTTTGTTGGCAATGACAAAGGTCAAACGTTTTCTGTAAGTCTTCACAAGGTTTTCACACACTGTTGCTGGTATTTTGGCCCATTCCTCCATGCAGATCTCCTCTAGAGCAGTGATGTTTTGGGGCTGTTGCTGGGCAACACGGACTTTCAACTCCCTCCAAAGATTTTCTATGGGGTTGAGATCTGGAGACTGGCTAGGCCACTCCAGGCCCTTGAAATGCTTCTTACAAAGCCACTCCTTCATTGCCCGGGCGGTGTGTTTGGGATCATTGTCATGCTGAAAGACCCAGCCACGTTTCATCTTCAATGCCCTTGCTGATGGTAGGCTTTGTTACTTTGGTCCCAGCTCTCTGCAGGTCATTCACTAGGTCCCCCCGTGTGGTTCTGGGATTTTTGCTCACCGTTCTTGTGATCATTTTGACCCCACGGGGTGAGATCTTGCGTGGCACCCCAGATCGAGGGAGATTATCAGTGGTCTGGTATGTCTTCCATTTCCTAATAATTGCTCCCACAGTTGATTTCTTCAAACCAAGCTGCTTACCTATTGTAGATTCAGTCTTCCCAGCCTGGTGCAGGTCTACAATTTTGTTTCTGGTGTCATTTGACAGCTCTTTGGTCTTGGCCATAGTGGAGTTTGGAGTGTGACTGTTTGAGGTTGTGGACAGGTGTCTTTTATACTGATAACAAGTTCAAACAGGTGCCATTAATACAGGTAACGAGTGGAGGACAGAGGAGCCTCTTTTAAAGAAGAAGTTACAGGTCTGTGAGAGCCAGAAATCTTGCTTGTTTGTAGGTGACCAAATACTTATTTTCCACCATAATTTGCAAATAAATTCATTAAAAAATCCTACAATGTGATTTTCTGGATTTTTCTCTCTCATTTTGTCTGTCATAGTTGAAGTGTACCTATGATGAAAATTACAGGCCTCTCTCATCTTTTTAAGTGGGAGAACATGCACAATTGGTGTCTGACTAAATACTTTTTTGCCCCACTGTATGTTGTGGGGTAGCTGATACGTTAACTACCTATCCAGGTATCAGGTGATGTGGGGTAGCTGATACGTTAACTACCTATCCAGGTATCAGGTGATGTGGGTTAGCTGATACATTAACTACCTATCAAGGTATCAGGTGATGTGGGTTAGCTGATACATTAACTACCTATCCAGGTATCAGGTGATGTGGGTTAGCTGATACATTAACTACCTATCAAGGTATCAGGTGATGTGGGTTAGCTGATACATTAACTACCTATCCAGGTATCAGGTGATGTGGGTTAGCTGATACATTAACTACCTATCCAGGTATCAGGTGATGTGGGTTAGCTGATACATTAACTACCTATCCAGGTATCAGGTGATGTGGGTTAGCTGATACATTAACTACCTATCCAGGTATCAGGTGATGTGGGTTAGCTGATACATTAACTACCTATCCAGGTATCAGGTGATGTGGGTTAGCTGATACATTAACTACCTATCCAGGTATCAGGTGATGTGGGTTAGCTGATACATTAACTACCTATCCAGGTATCAGGTGATGTGGGTTAGCTGATACATTAACTACCTATCCAGGTATCAGGTGATGTGGGTTAGCTGATACATTAACTACCTATCCAGGTATCAGGTGATGTGGGTTAGCTGATACATTAACTACCTATCCAGGTATCAGGTGATGTGGGTTAGCTGATACATTAACTACCTATCCAGGTATCAGGTGATGTGGGTTAGCTGATACATTAACTACCTATCCAGGTATCAGGTGATGTGGGTTAGCTGATATCCAGGCATTTGTAAGATCTGGAGTGGGTTAGCAGCATAGTCCGACAGGAATCCAACCTGTGTGCTGTTTGCAGTGGCATTATAGCCTGATACCCCTCTCTCTCCAGCACCAAACCCTACCCCTCTCTCTCCAGCTCCAAACCCTTCCCTTCTCTCTCGTTCCAAACCAAACCCTTCCCTTCTCTCTCGTTCCAAACCAAACCCTTCCCTTCTCTCTCGTTCCAAACCAAACCCTTCCCCTCGCTCTCTCCAGCTCCAAACCAAACCCTTCCCCTCTCTCTCTCCAGCTCCAAACCAAACCCTTCCCCTCTCTCTCTCCAGCTCCAAACCAAACCCTTCCCCTATCCAAACCATTCCCCTCTCGCTCTCCAGCTCCAGCTCCAAACCCTTCCCCTCTCCAAACCATTCCCCTCTCTCTCTCTAGCTCCAAACCAAACCCTCTCTCCCTCCCCAGCTCCAAACCAAACCCTTCCCCTCTCTCTCCAGCTCCAAACCAAACCCTTCCCCTCTCTCTCTCCAGCTCCAAACCAAACCCTTCCCCTCTCGCTCTCCAGCTCCAGCTCCAAACCAAACCCTTCCCCTCTCCAAACCATTCCCCTCTCTCTCTCTAGCTCCAAACCAAACCAAACCCTCTCTCCCTCCCCAGCTCCAAACCAAACCCTTCCCCTCTCTCTCCAGCTCCAAACCAAACCCTTCCCCTCTCGCTCTCCAGCTCCAAACCAAACCCTTCCCCTCTCCAAACCATTCCCCTCTCTCTCCAGCTCCAAACCAAACCCTTCCCCTCTCTCTCTCCAGCTCCAAAACCTTCCCCTCTCTCTCCAGCTCCAAAACCTTCCCCTCTCTCTCCAGCTCCAAAACCTTCCCCTCTCTCTCTGGCTCCAAACCAAACCCTTCCCCTCTCCAAACCATTCCCCTCTCGCTCTCCAGCTCCAGCTCCAAACCAAACCCTTCCCCTCTCCAAACCATTCCCCTCTCTCTCTCCAGCTCCAAACCAAACCCTCTCTCCCTCCCCAGCTCCAAACCAAACCCTTCCCCTCTCTCCCCAGCTCCAAACCAAACCTTCCCCTCTCTCCAGCTCCAACCAACCCTTCCCTCTCTCTCCAGCTCCAAACCAAACCCTTCCCCTCTCTCTCCAGCTCCAAACCAAACCCTTCCCCTCTCTCTCCAGCTCCAAACCAAACCCTTCCCCTCTCTCTCCAGCTCCAAACCAAACCCTTCCCCTCTCTCTCCAGCTCCAAACCAAACCCTTCCCCTCTCTCTCCAGCTCCAAACCAAACCCTTCCCCTCTCTCTCCAGCTCCAAACCAAACCCTTCCCCTCTCTCTCCAGCTCCAAACCAAACCCTTCCCCTCTCTCTCCAGCTCCAAACCAAACCCTTCCCCTCTCTCTCTCCAGCTCCAAACCAAACCCTTCCCCTCTCTCTCTCCAGCTCCAAACCAAACCCTTCCCCTCTCTCTCTCCAGCTCCAAACCAAACCCTTCCCCTCTCCAAACCATTCCCCTCTCTCCCCAGCTCCAAACCAAACCCTTCCCCTCTCTCTCCAGCTCCAAACCAAACCCTTCCCCTCTCTCTCCAGCTCCAAACCAAACCCTTCCCCTCTCTCTCTCCAGCTCCAAACCAAACCCTTCCCCTCTCCAAACCATTCCTCTCTCTCTCCAGCTCCAAACCAAACCCTTCCCCTCTCCAAACCATTCCCCTCTCTCTCCAGCTCCAAACCAAACCCTCTCTCCCTCCCCAGCTCCAAACCCTTCCCCTCTCTCTCTCCAGCTCCAAAACCTTCCCCTCTCTCTCCAGCTCCAAAACCTTCCCCTCTCGCTCTCCAGCTCCAGCTCCAAACCAAACCCTTCCCCTCTCCAAACCATTCCCCTCTCTCTCTCTAGCTCCAAACCAAACCCTCTCTCCCTCCCCAGCTCCAAACCAAACCCTTCCCCTCTCTCTCCAGCTCCAAACCAAACCCTTCCCCTCTCTCTCTCCAGCTCCAAAACCTTCCCCTCTCTCTCCAGCTCCAAAACCTTCCCCTCTCTCTCCAGCTCCAAAACCTTCCCCTCTCTCTCCGGCTCCAAACCAAACCCTTCCCCTCTCCAAACCATTCCCCTCTCGCTCTCCAGCTCCAGCTCCAAACCAAACCCTTCCCCTCTCCAAACCATTCCCCTCTCTCTCTCCAGCTCCAAACCAAACCCTCTCTCCCTCCCCAGCTCCAAACCAAACCATTCCCCTCTCTCTCTCCAGCTCCAAACCAAACCCTCTCTCCCTCCCCAGCTCCAAACCAAACCCTTCCCCTCTCTCCCCAGCTCCAAACCAAACCCTTCCCCTCTCTCTCCAGCTCCAAACCAAACCCTTCCCCTCTCTCTCCAGCTCCAAACCAAACCCTTCCCCTCTCTCTCCAGCTCCAAACCAAACCCTTCCCCTCTCTCTCCAGCTCCAAACCAAACCCTTCCCCTCTCTCTCCAGCTCCAAACCAAACCCTTCCCCTCTCTCTCCAGCTCCAAACCAAACCCTTCCCCTCTCTCTCCAGCTCCAAACCAAACCCTTCCCCTCTCTCTCCAGCTCCAAACCAAACCCTTCCCCTCTCTCTCTCCAGCTCCAAACCAAACCCTTCCCCTCTCTCTCTCCAGCTCCAAACCAAACCCTTCCCCTCTCTCTCTCCAGCTCCAAACCAAACCCTTCCCCTCTCCAAACCATTCCCCTCTCTCCCCAGCTCCAAACCAAACCCTTCCCCTCTCTCTCCAGCTCCAAACCAAACCCTTCCCCTCTCTCTCCAGCTCCAAACCAAACCCTTCCCCTCTCTCTCTCCAGCTCCAAACCAAACCCTTCCCCTCTCCAAACCATTCCTCTCTCTCTCCAGCTCCAAACCAAACCCTTCCCCTCTCCAAACCATTCCCCTCTCTCTCCAGCTCCAAACCAAACCCTCTCTCCCTCCCCAGCTCCAAACCCTTCCCCTCTCTCTCTCCAGCTCCAAAACCTTCCCCTCTCTCTCCAGCTCCAAAACCTTCCCCTCTCGCTCTCCAGCTCCAGCTCCAAACCAAACCCTTCCCCTCTCCAAACCATTCCCCTCTCTCTCTCTAGCTCCAAACCAAACCCTCTCTCCCTCCCCAGCTCCAAACCAAACCATTCCCCTCTCTCTCCAGCTCCAAACCAAACCCTTCCCCTCTCTCTCTCCAGCTCCAAAACCTTCCCCTCTCTCTCCAGCTCCAAAACCTTCCCCTCTCTCCAGCTCCAAAACCTTCCCCTCTCTCTCCGGCTCCAAACCAAACCCTTCCCCTCTCCAAACCATTCCCCTCTCGCTCTCCAGCTCCAGCTCCAAACCAAACCCTTCCCCTCTCCAAACCATTCCCCTCTCTCTCTCCAGCTCCAAACCAAACCCTCTCTCCCTCCCCAGCTCCAAACCAAACCATTCCCCTCTCTCTCTCCAGCTCCAAACCAAACCCTCTCTCCCTCCCCAGCTCCAAACCAAACCCTTCCCCTCTCTCCCCAGCTCCAAACCAAACCCTTCCCCTCTCTCTCCAGCTCCAAACCAAACCCTTCCCCTCTCCAGCTCCAAACCAAACCCTTCCCCTCTCTCTCCAGCTCCAAACCAAACCCTTCCCCTCTCTCTCCAGCTCCAAACCAAACCCTTCCCCTCTCTCTCCAGCTCCAAACCAAACCCTTCCCCTCTCTCTCCAGCTCCAAACCAAACCCTTCCCCTCTCTCTCCAGCTCCAAACCAAACCCTTCCCCTCTCTCTCCAGCTCCAAACCAAACCCTTCCCCTCTCTCTCTCCAGCTCCAAACCAAACCCTTCCCCTCTCTCTCTCCAGCTCCAAACCAAACCCTTCCCCTCTCTCTCTCCAGCTCCAAACCAAACCCTTCCCCTCTCCAAACCATTCCCCTCTCTCCCCAGCTCCAAACCAAACCCTTCCCCTCTCTCTCCAGCTCCAAACCAAACCCTTCCCCTCTCTCTCCAGCTCCAAACCAAACCCTTCCCCTCTCTCTCTCCAGCTCCAAACCAAACCCTTCCCCTCTCCAAACCATTCCTCTCTCTCTCCAGCTCCAAACCAAACCCTTCCCCTCTCCAAACCATTCCCCTCTCTCTCCAGCTCCAAACCAAACCCTCTCTCCCTCCCCAGCTCCAAACCCTTCCCCTCTCTCTCTCCAGCTCCAAAACCTTCCCCTCTCTCTCCAGCTCCAAAACCTTCCCCTCTCGCTCTCCAGCTCCAGCTCCAAACCAAACCCTTCCCCTCTCCAAACCATTCCCCTCTCTCTCTCTAGCTCCAAACCAAACCCTCTCTCCCTCCCCAGCTCCAAACCAAACCCTTCCCCTCTCTCTCCAGCTCCAAACCAAACCCTTCCCCTCTCTCTCTCCAGCTCCAAACCAAACCCTTCCCCTCTCCAGCTCCAAACCAACCCCCCCCACCCCCCCTCTCTCTCCAGCTACAAACCAAACTCAGTCTAGGTATTAGTAGACAAAGCTTTATTTCGACTGTACAGACAGTTTAGTGCAGAACACAGAAAGCTCTTATCAGAATGAATATATAACAGAAGAACAGCGACCACAAGGTCTGGCATAGAAAATAACATCAAACCTCTTTAATCCTATTGCCCAACACACACAGTCACACACCTACTAAAAACATCAGTCTCTCTACAATGGCATGCAGAGCCATTGATAAGTTCAGGGGGAGGTTGACAGACTGAACCTTTTGGGAAATGCCAGCTAGGTATTAAGAGACTCCAGAGTTGTTGTTCAGGATGAACCAGACTCCTGTGGCTGTCTTATCTAATACCAGGACCTTTGTATAATCTTTCATCTTTTGCATTCCAGCCGGAGGTGGTTGTAGAAGGGAGAGGAGCTGTAGTGTGTGTTGGCTCAGGACTGTGCCTGTGTATGAAGGGAGAGGAGCTGTAGTGTGTTGGCTCAGGACTGTGCCTGTGTATGAAGGGAGAGGAGCTGTAGTGTGTGTTGGCTCAGGACTGTGCCTGTGTATGAAGGGAGAGGAGCTGTAGTGTGTGTTGGCTCAGGACTGTGCCTGTGTATGAAGGGAGAGGAGCTGTGGTGTGTGTTGGCTCAGGACTGTGTATGAAGGGAGAGGAGCTGTAGTGTGTGTTGGCTCAGGACTGTGTCTGTGTATGAAGGGAGAGGAGCTGTAGTGTGTTGGCTCAGGACTGTGTCTGAAGGGAGAGGAGCTGTAGTGTGTGTTGGCTCAGGACTGTGTATGAAGGGAGAGGAGCTGTAGTGTGTGTTGGCTCAGGACTGTGTCTGTGTATGAAGGGAGAGGAGCTGTAGTGTGTTGGCTCAGGACTGTGTCTGTGTATGAAGGGAGAGGAGCTGTAGTGTGTGTTGGCTCAGGAGTGTGTCTGTGTATGAAGGGAGAGGAGCTGTAGTGTGTGTTGGCTCAGGACTGTGTCTGTGTATGAAGGGAGAGGAGTTGTAGTGTGTGTTGGCTCAGGACTGTGTCTGTGTATGAAGGGAGAGGAGCTGTAGTGTGTGTTGGCTCAGGACTGTGTCTGTGTATGAAGGGAGAGGAGCTGTAGTGTGTGTTGGCTCAGGAGTGTGTCTGTGTATGAAGGGAGAGGAGCTGTAGTGTGTGTTGGCTCAGGACTGTGTCTGTGTATGAAGGGAGAGGAGCTGTAGTGTGTGTTGGCTCAGGACTGTGTCTGTGTATGAAGGGAGAGGAGCTGTAGTGTGTGTTGGCTCAGGACTGTGTCTGTGTATGAAGGGAGAGGAGCTGTAGTGTGTGTTGGCTCAGGACTGTGTATGAAGGGAGAGGAGCTATAGTGTGTGTTGGCTCAGGACTGTGCCTGTGTATGAAAGGAGAGGAGCTGTAGTGTGTTGGCTCAGGAGTGTGTCTGTGTATGAAGGGAGAGGAGCTGTAGTGTGTTGGCTCAGGAGTGTGTCTGAAGGGAGAGGAGCTGTAGTGTGTTGGCTCAGGAGTGTGTCTGTGTATGAAGGGAGAGGAGCTGTAGTGTGTGTTGGCTCAGGACTGTGCCTGTGTATGAAGGGAGAGGAGCTGTAGTGTGTGTTGGCTCAGGACTGTGTATGAAGGGAGAGGAGCTGTAGTGTGTTGGCTCAGGACTGTGTATGAAGGGAGAGGAGCTGTAGTGTGTTGGCTCAGGACTGTGTATGAAGGGAGAGGAGCTGTAGTGTGTGTTGGCTCAGGACTGTGTATGAAGGGAGAGGAGCTGTAGTGTGTGTTGGCTCAGGACTGTGCCTGTGTATGAAGGGAGAGGAGCTGTAGTGTGTGTTGGCTCAGGACTGTGTCTGTGTATGAAGGGAGAGGAGCTGTAGTGTGTGTTGGCTCAGGACTGTGTCTGTGTATGAAGGGAGAGGAGCTGTAGTGTGTGTTGGCTCAGGACTGTGTCTGTGTATGAAGGGAGAGGAGCTGTAGTGTGTGTTGGCTCAGGACTGTGTATGAAGGGAGAGGAGCTGTAGTGTGTTGGCTCAGGACTGTGTATGAAGGGAGAGGAGCTGTAGTGTGTGTTGGCTCAGGACTGTGTATGAAGGGAGAGGAGCTGTAGTGTGTGTTGGCTCAGGACTGTGCCTGTGTATGAAGGGAGAGGAGCTGTAGTGTGTGTTGGCTCAGGACTGTGCCTGTGTATGAAGGGAGAGAAGCTGTAGTGTGTGTTGGCTCAGGACTGTGAAGGTAACAGATTATTCCCAGGTGAAGAGAGGACAGGTAAAAAGTAGAAACCTACAAGTGACGGCTCCTTGTAACTCCATGTTATTATAAATAACACAAAGGTAGAAATCAAAGTTTAAATAACTTTATTTAATTTTTTAACCATTGTGTTTTTCACACTGAATGGTTCATTTACACTCGATTTGGTACCTCACGTCCTGCTGCATCGAGATCAGGACTCCTCCTCAAACAGACTCATCATGAATCTATATATAGTGACATCACGTCCTGCTGCATCGAGATCAGGACTCCTCCTCAAACAGACTCATCATGAATCTATATATAGTGACATCATGTCCTGCTGCATCGAGATCAGGACTCCTCAAACAGACTCATCATGAATCTATATATAGTGACATCACGTCCTACTGCATCGAGATCAGGACTCCTCAAACAGACTCATGAATCTATATATAGTGACATCACGTCCTACTGCATCGAGATCAGGACTCCTCCTCAAACAGACTCATCATGAATCTATATATATAGTGACATTTTGAAACAAACAAGGTGAGAAAGAGGAGAACTAAACAGACACCGGGTTGACAAAACATTAAGAACACCTGTTCTCTTTCCACGACAGACTGACCAGGTGAATCCAGGTGAATCCAGGTGAAACGCTATGATCCCTTATTGATGTCACTTGTTAAATCCACTTCAAAATCAGTGTAGATGAAGGGGGAGGAGACCGGGGGAGGAGACCGGGGGAGGAGACCGGGGGAGGAGACCGGGGGAGGAGACCGGTTAAAGAAGGAGTTATAAGCTTTTCCACAGTTGAGACATGGATTGTGTATGGCTGTAAGAGCCTTTGAACGGGGTATGGTAGTAGGTGACAGGCGCCCCGGTTTGAACGGGGTATGGTAGTAGGTGACAGGCGCCCCGGTTTGAACGGGGTACGGTAGTAGGTGCCAGGAGCCCCGGTTTGAACGGGGGTACGGTAGTAGGTGACAGGCGCACCGGTTTGAACGGGGTATGGTAGTAGGTGACAGGCGCCCCGGTTTGAAGGGGGGTATGGTAGTAGGTGCCAGGCGCCCCGGTTTGAACGGGGGTATGGTAGTAGGTGACAGGCGCACCGGTTTGAACGGGGGTATGGTAGTAGGTGCCAGGCGCCCCGGTTTGAACGGGGGTATGGTAGTAGGTGCCAGGCGCCCCGGTTTGAACGGGGGTATGGTAGTAGGTGCCAGGCACACCGGTTTGAACGGGGTATGGTAGTAGATGACAGGCGCTATGGTTTGAACGGGGTATGGTAGTAGGTGACAGGCGCACCGGTTTGTGTCAAGAACTGCAATGCTGCTGGGTTTTTCACACTCAACAGTTTCCCGTGTGTATCCAGAATGGTCCACCACCCAAAGGACATCCAGACAACTTGACACAACTGTGGGAAGCATTGGAGTCAACATGGGCCAGCATCGCTGTGGAACGCTTTCCACACCTTGTAGAGTCCATGTTCTGACGTATTGAGGCTGTTCTGAGGGCGAAAGGGGGTACAACTCAATATGAGGAAGGTGTTCTTAATGTTTTGTTCACTCAGTGTAAATTCTCTTCTCAACATTACACTGTACACTCCAGGTCTACTGTTAAGCTCTTAGTGTTCCTTATCTACCTGTTAAATAACCATATTGAAGTAATCATTAATTCATTAATGACTTCCCCCATCAGCAGGGTCCAGTCTAGTCCAGAAGAACAGGTTGAGTCCCCCATCAGCAGGGTTCAGTCTAGTTGTTAGATTGACTTCCCCATCAGCAGGGTTCAGTCTAGTCCAGAAGAACAGGTTGTTAGATTGACTTCCCCATCAGCAGGGTTCAGTCTAGTCCAGAAGAACAGGTTGTTAGATTGACTTCCCCATCAGCAGGGTTCAGTCTAGTCCAGAAGAACAGGTTGTTAGTTTGAGTTCCACATCAGCAGGGTCCAGTCTAGTCCAGAAGAACAGGTTGTTAGATTGAGTTCCACATCAGCAGGGTCCAGTCTAGTCCAGAAGAACAGGTTGTTAGATTGAGTTCCACATCAGCAGGGTTCAGTCTAGTCCAGAAGAACAGGTTGTTAGTTTGAGTTCCACATCAGCAGGGTTCAGTCTAGTCCAGAAGAACAGTTTGTTAGATTGAGTTCCACATCAGCAGGGTTCAGTCTAGTCCAGAAGAACAGGTTGTTAGATTGAGTTCCACATCAGCAGGGTTCAGTCTAGTCCAGAAGAACAGGTTGAGTTCCACATCAGCAGGGTCCAGTCTAGTCCAGAAGAACAGGTTGTTAGATTGAGTTCCACATCAGCAGGGTTCAGTCTAGTCCAGAAGAACAGGTTGAGTTCCACATCAGCAGGGTTCAGTCTAGACAAGAAGAACAGGTTGAGTTCCACATCAGCAGGGTTCAGTCTAGTCCAGAAGAACAGGTTGTTAGATTGTTTGGCTTGTCTTCCTCTTTCAGAGCAGCTAGTAAAAGTCAAGTAGTATTAATGATGAAACATTTTCCCACCGAGAAGCTGTTCAACACAACGTTGACTCCATATTGACAACCTTAAAGTGACAGTGTAGTCTGTCTCTGAACCTCAACTTCAGTTTGTTGCTAAAGTAGTGCATCGTTTGGCTTCACCACAGCTGTCTGTTAGAGAGAGTCAGTGTTCAGGTGGAAGCCCAGCTGGCTTCAGGTAATTGGGAGTAAACGCCCAGGTGGCTCCAGGTAATTGGGAGTCAGAAAGTTCAGGTGGAAGCCCAGGTGGCTCCAGGTAATTGGGAGTCAGAGAGTTCAGGTGGAAGCCCAGGTGGCTCCAGGTAATTGGGAGTCAGAGAGTTCAGGTGGAAGCCCAGGTGTCTCCAGGTTACATGGTTGGAAGCCCAGTTGTCTCCAGGTTACATGGTTGGAGGCCCAGGTGTCTCCAGGTTACATGGTTGGAGGCCCAGGTGTCTCCAGGTTACATGGTTGGAAGCCCAGGTGTCTCCAGGTTACATGGTTGGAAGCCCAGGTGTCTCCAGGTTACATGGTTGGAAGCCCAGGTGTCTCCAGGCTACATGGTTGGAAGCCCAGGTGTCTCCAGGCTACATGGTTGGAAGCCCAGGTGTCTCCAGGTTACATGGATGGAAGCCCAGGTGTCTCCAGGTTTCATGGATGGAAGCCCAGGTGTCTCCAGGTTACATGGATGGAAGCCCAGGTGTCTCCAGGTTTCATGGTTGGAAGCCCAGGTGTCTCCAGGTTACATGGTTGGAAGCCCAGGTGTCTCCAGGTTACATGGTAATTCTCTTTAACAATGTTATTGCCAATAGAAGAAGAAAAGTGACCCATCCATATTTCCAGGATGGGAAGGCACTTTGGTGACAAGACTCAAACTACATCTGAAATTCCACCCTATCCCCTCATCAGGGAATTAGGTGCCATTTGGGACACACCCTGACAGGAATATGTATTGAGCTGGTCTGTCATTGTTGTGACAGATGAGTGTGTGTGTTTTAACTTCCTGGTCTGTCATCGTTGTGGCAGATGAGTGTGTGTGTTTTTAACTTCCTGGTCTTTGGGTTGTGCATCTTATCTACAAATCGTCTCTGAATGTAAAAACTGAGGTTTTATCCAAGAAGGTTGTGTTTCCCAGGCCACTGAAAGACACAAACATAACAAATTGTATTTAGTTACATATGCTTGTATATCGAGTAACATAAGTACATTATTCAATAATCGAGTTAATTAGATTTCTTGTTCATAGACATTAAGCTTGTATGCCCTTATATACACATCATCAAGTCCTTGAAATTGGGGAAATTCAAAATCATTAATATTCAATGAAAGATTCACATGTTGTTGTTTTGCATTGAATTTGCTTCGTGGCATGTCACCATCTGTGAGAATAGTTAAATGTTTTTAATGAGTATCTGTTCTGTCTGGGTATCATCTGGGGAGGGGAGGGAGGGGGGGGGGGGGGGTCTTACCAGCGGCCTCCTCAGTTTGACCTCTCTTCTTAGTTCTGTTTCTTGTCTTTCTCTGCTTCCTGTGCCACTCCAGCCAACACCAAGGCCGCTGCTGCCTGTGCCACCTCCGACACAACCACCGGAACATCTGGAAAACAACACACACAGGAAATCAACGCCTGGCGGGTTGTGTGTGTGTGTGTGGTTAGTGTGTGTGTGTGTGTGTGTGTGTGGTTAATGTGTGACATTCCAACATGAACGGCCTTTGTGCCATTGAACTATTAGCCTAGAACAACAAAGACGGAGCAGAGAGCCCTAGAGTCAAACCTCTCTGTTACCAGATCATCTTGTTCAGCAGAGCCGGCTTGGTGAATAGTAACAGAGAGCCCTAGAGTCAAACCTCTCTCTGTTACCAGATCATCTTGTACAGCAGAGCCGGCTTGGTGAATAGTAACAGTGAAGGCTGACAAAGCAGAGAGCCCTAGAGTCAAACCTCTCTCTGTTACCAGATCATCTTGTTCAGCAGAGCCGGCTTGGTGAATAGTAGCAGAGAGCCCTAGAGTCAAACCTCTCTCTGTTACCAGATCATCTTGTTCAGCAGAGCCGGCTTGGTGAACAACCTGGTTATAGGGTGTGTGTCCAGCCATGCAAACAGCATTCACCACAGAGAGAGAGAGTTATGCAACTCCTGACAGTAGCACATGCAACTCCTGACAGTAGCACATGCAACTGAAGGGGTGGGTCCTCTCTCTCTGCCTAAAAAGGACAGTTTGTTCTTTCTGTGTCTGGAGAGTGGAGGGCCAGACGGACAGACTAGGAACCACTGGAGAGCTCTACTACTCAGTCTGCATGTCTGGAGAGTGGAGGGCCAGACGGACAGACTAGGAACCACTGGAGAGCTCTACTACTCAGTCTGCATGTCTGGAGAGTGGAGGGCCAGACGGACAGACTAGGAACCACTGGAGAGCTCTACTACTCAGTCTGCATGTTTGGAGAGTGGAGGGCCAGACGGACAGACTAGGAACCACTGGAGAGCTCTACTACTCAGTCTGCATGTCTGGTAGAGAGAGAGAGAGAGAGAGAGAGAACCACAACCCACAACCACAGGAACTGACTGTAGGCCTACACATAGTGGGCTGTACAGTACCTGTAACCATAGGAACTGACTGTGGGTCTACACATAGTGGGCTGTACAGTACCTGTAACCACAGGAACTGACTGTGGGTCTACACATAGTGGGCTATACAGTACCTGTAACCATAGGAACTGACTGGGTCTACACATAGTGGGCTGTACAGTACCTGTAACCATAGGAACTGACTGTGGGTCTACACATAGTGGGCTGTACAGTACCTGTAACCATAGGAACTGACTGTGGGTCTACACATAGTGGGCTGTACAGTACCTGTAACCATAGGAACTGAATGTGGGTCTACACATAGTGGGCTGTACAGTACCCGTAACCACAGGAACTGACTGTAGGCCTACACATAGTGGGCTGTACAGTACCTGTAACCATAGGAACTGACTGTGGGCCTACACATAGTGGGCTGTACAGTACCTGTAACCACAGGAACTGACTGTGGGTCTACACATAGTGGGCTGTACAGTACCTGTAACCATAGGAACTGACTGTAGGCCTACACATAGTGGGCTGTACAGTACCCGTAACCACAGGAACTGACTGTAGGCCTACACATAGTGGGCTGTACAGTACCTGTAACCATAGGAACTGACTGTGGGCCTACACATAGTGGGCTGTACAGTACCCGTAACCACAGGAACTGACTGTGGGCCTACACATAGTGGGCTGTACAGTAACCGTAACCATAGGAACTGACTGTAGACCTACACATAGTGGGCTGTACAGTACCCGTAACCATAGGAACTGACTGTGGGCCTACACATAGTGGGCTGTACAGTACCTGTAACCACAGGAACTGACTGTAGGCCTACACATAGTGGGCTGTACAGTACCCGTAACCATAGGAACTGACTGTAGGCCTACACATAGTGGGCTGTACAGTAGCAGTGGTTTTCCTGGTAGTGGATATAAGGTAACAGAACTTTGGGCTCATCACATTTTCCTGGGCAGCACTACATAGACGGGTTACCTATAGCTAAACATAGCCCTGAAACAGAGCATGGCTTTTCCTCTGTGACTCAGGGGAAATCTCCCCAACTCAAACAGACATGCTGGACTTATCTTCACCCTCATTTAAACACAGAATAATTTCACTATCTGCTCCACTAAAAGAAAGAGGGTTGATTCATGCTACAACTGTGATTATGAACATTTTATATTGTGAAAATTCTATTATGATTGTGTAGATTCTATTGTGATTGTGAAGATTCTATTGTGTAGATTCTATTGTAATTGTGAAGATTCTATTGTGTAGATTCTATTGTGATTGTGAAGATTCTATTGTGTAGATTCTATTGTGATTGTGAAGTTTCTATTCTGAAGATTCTATTGTGATTGCGAAGATTCTACTGTGATTGTGAAGATTCTATTGTGACTGTAGAGATTTATGGTGGTGTTCTGACATGCTTTGGCCAGAACAGTGGAATAATAACCTAATCTCAACTATTCCATGACAAGGGGCCATGAGTAAACATTAATTATCTACCTAATGACCTACTACGAGTCACTAGACAGACTCAATTCTCCTCTGCTCTCCCAACCGTCACGTCAAAATGTACAGTTCACTTGACAAACATTTGCATCAGAACTGAGGAGTGTGGAGAGAGGACATTAACATGTTTTAAGTTATCCCAGGCAACAGTGCAGAAGTCTTATCTGAGTAATTCACAGAGCACAATGAGAGAGGGGGGGAGAGGGAGAGAGAGGGGGGAGAGAAAGAGAGAGGGGGGAGAGAAAGAGAGAGGGGGGAGAGAAAGAGAGAGGGGGGAGAGAAAGAGAGAGGGGGGGAGAGAAAGAGAGAGGGGGGGGAGAGAAAGAGAGAGAGGGGAGAGAAAGAGAGAGAGGGGAGAGAGAAAGACATAGGGGGAGAGAAAGAGAGAGGGAGGAGAGAAAGAGAGAGAGGGAGGAGAGAAAGAGAGAGAGGGTGGAGAGAAAGAGAGAGAGGGTGGAGAGAAAGAGAGAGGGGGGAGAGGGAGAGGGAGAGAGAGGGGGGAGAGAAAGAGAGAGGGGGAGAGAAAGAGAGAGAGGGGAGAGAGAAAGACATAGGGGGAGAGAAAGAGAGAGGGAGGAGAGAGAGAGAGAGGGAGGAGAGAAAGAGAGAGGGTAGAGAGAAAGAGAGAGAGGGTGGAGAGAAAGAGAGAGAGGGTGGAGAGAAAGAGAGAGAGGGTGGAGAGAAAGAGAGAGAGGGTGGAGAGAAAGAGAGAGAGGGTGTCTCAGACTGCGTGACTGGGGCTATTGTGTTGGTCAGGGCCTCAGGAAGAAGTGACACACTAGAACAGCTTTTAGTCCTTCAGTAGAGACTACTGCATGGTGTCTGGAGAGACTACTGCATGGTGTCTGGAGAGACTACTGCATGGTGTCTGGAGAGACTACTGCATGGTGTCTGGAGAGACTACTGCATGGTGTCTGGAGAGACTACTGCATGGTGTCTAGAGACTACTGCATGGTGTCTGGAGAGACTACTGCATGGTGTCTGGAGAGACTACTGCATGGTGTCTGGAGAGACTACTGCATGGTGTCTGGAGAGACTACTGCATGGTGTCTGGAGAGACTACTGCATGGTGTCTGGAGAGACTACTGCATGGTATATGTAGAGACTACTGCATGATGTCTTTACAGAGACTACTGCATGATGTCTGTAGAGACTACTACATGATGTCGTAGAGACTACTGCATGATGTCTGGATAGACTACTGCATGGTGTCGTAGAGACTACTGCATGATGTTGTAGAGACTACTGCATGATGTCTGTAGAGACTACTGCATGGTGTCTGTAGAGACTATTGCATGGTGTCTGTAGAGACCACTGCATGGTGTCTGTAGAGACCACTGCATGGTGTCTGTAGAGACCACTGCATGGTGTCTGTAGAGACCACTGCATGGTGTCTGTAGAGACTACTGCATGATGTCTTTACAGAGACTACCGCAATGTGTCTTTACAGAGACTACTGCATGATGTCTGTAGAGACTACTGCATGATGTCTGTAGAGACTACTGCATGATGTCTTACAGGCAGCATTATCTGTCCTGATGTTAACAGGAAATCAGTTTTGGGGTCAGGATACCTCCTCCTAAATCAGTGAGGGTGTCTGATGCCACCTCCTAGTCAGTGAGGGTGGCTGATGCCTCCTCCTAGTCAGTGAGGGTGTCTGATGCCTCCTCCTAGTCAGTGAGGGTGTCTGATGCCTCCTCCTAGTCAGTGAGGGTGTCTGATGCCTCCTCCTAGTCAGTGAGGGTGTCTGATGCCTCCTCCTAGTCAGTGAGGGTGTCTGATGCCTCCTCCTAGTCATTCAGGGTGTCTGATGCCTCCTCCTAGTCAGTGAGGGTGTCTGATGCCTCCTCCTAGTCAGTGAGGGTGTCTGATGCCTCCTCCTAGTCAGTCAGGGTGCCGGATGCCTCCTCCTAGTCAGTCAGGGTGCCGGATGCCTCCTCCTAGTCAGTCAGGGTGCCGGATGCCTCCTCCTAGTCAGTCAGGGTGCCGGATGCCTCCTCCTAGTCAGTCAGGGTGCCGGATGCCTCCTCCTAGTCAGTCAGGGTGCCGGATGCCTCCTCCTAGTCAGTGAGGGTGCCGGATGCCTCCTCCTAGTCAGTGAGGGTGTCGGATGCCTCCTCCTAGTCAGTGAGGGTGTCGGATGCCTCCTCCTAGTCAGTGAGGGTGTCGGATGCCTCCTCCTAGTCAGTGAGGGTGTCGGATGCCTCCTCCTAGTCAGTGAGGGTGTCGGATGCCTCCTCCTAGTCAGTGAGGGTGTCGGATGCCTCCTCCTAGTCAGTGAGGGTGTCGGATGCCTCCTCCTAGTCAGTGAGGGTGTCGGATGCCTCCTCCTAGTCAGTGAGGGTGTCGGATGCCTCCTCCTAGTCAGTGAGGGTGTCGGATGCCTCCTCCTAGTCAGTGAGGGTGTCGGATGCCTCCTCCTAGTCAGTGAGGGTGTCGGATGCCTCCTCCTAGTCAGTGAGGGTGTCGGATGCCTCCTCCTAGTCAGTGAGGGTGTCGGATGCCTCCTCCTAGTCAGTGAGGGTGTCGGATGCCTCCTCCTAGTCAGTGAGGGTGTCGGATGCCTCCTCCTAGTCAGTGAGGGTGTCGGATGCCTCCTCCTAGTCAGTGAGGGTGTCGGATGCCTCCTCCTAGTCAGTGAGGGTGTCGGATGCCTCCTCCTAGTCAGTGAGGGTGTCGGATGCCTCCTCCTAGTCAGTGAGGGGTCGGATGCCTCCTCCTAGTCAGTGAGGGTGTCGGATGCCTCCTCCTAGTCAGTGAGGGTGTCGGATGCCTCCTCCTAGTCAGTGATGGTGTTGGATCCCTCTTGGTAACCAGTGAGGTAAGGAGACTATGGAGACCTTGGTGGGAATGCTACGTTCGTGAGAATACATTTCACCTATTTATAGACTCCGTACAACAGTCTTCAAACAACTCTGTGGGTGAGTAAATACGCTGGTCTGTTGGTCTGAACACGCTCACCGTCTCTCCCCACATCTCACGCTCTCCGTCTCTCCCCACATCTCACGCTCTCCGTCTCTCCCCACATCTCATCTCACGCTCTCCGTCTCTCCCCACATCTCATCTCACGCTGGTCTGTTGGTCTGAACACGCTCACCGTCTCTCCCCACATCTCACGCTCTCCGTCTCTCCCCACATCTCACGCTCTCCGTCTCTCCCCACATCTCATCACACGCTCACCGTCTCTCCCCACATCTCATCACACGCTCACCGTCTCTCCCCACATCTCATCACACGCTCACCGTCTCTCCCCACATCTCATCACACGCTCACCGTCTCTCCCCACATCTCATCACACGCTCACCGTCTCTCCCCACATCTCATCACACGCTCACCGTCTCTCCCCACATCTCATCACACGCTCACCGTCTCTCCCCACATCTCATCACACGCTCACCGTCTCTCCCCACATCTCATCACACGCTCACCGTCTCTCCCCACATCTCATCACACGCTCACCCTCTCTCCCCACATCTCATCACACGCTCACCGTCTCTCCCCACATCTCATCACACGCTCACAGTCTCTCCCCACATCTCATCACACGCTCACCGTCTCTCCCCACATCTCATCACACGCTCACCGTCTCTCCCCACATCTCATCACACGCTCACCGTCTCTCCCCACATCTCATCACACGCTCACTGTCTCTCCCCACATCTCATCACACGCTCACCGTCTCTCCCCACATCTCATCACACGCTCATTGTCTCTCCCCACATCTCATCACATGCTCACCGTCTCTCATCACATGCTGACTGTCTCTCCCCACATCTCACGCTCACCCTCTCTCCCCACATCATGCATGTTTGCAGCGATGTCTTCTCAGCTATTTGTGCCTGGGGCAGGGGAGGACCAACCATTATCCAGATAAGCCTGATCCGGCAGGCTACAACAGACTGACTGACACACCTTATTTAGGTCAGGAGAGACAGGTGTTCTAGGTAACATATCAATTTAGTGAATCTATGAGCTGGAAGAACAATCATAACCTCCCTGGGGCTAATCAGGACAATAAATGGCAGCCATTTTGCTCTGTGGAATTTAATTGTCCCTCAGTACAAATCAGTTGGTGCTGTGTTACTGAGGTGAAATGTGACCACACCATAATCGCAATGCAACTATTTGTGAGCCTTACCATAGTAAGACAGGGTTGACGTTTGATGACGGTTTAAATATGTAGAGTGATTGTGTCCGTGAGGATGAAGCGTTAAAGGAGGAGTACCATCAATCTCTGGGATTGAGATAGCAGGAGTAGGCGGGGCCTCAGGAGCAGGGGTGGCTGGTGTTAGCTCTGGGGCAGGAGTAGGCGGGGCCTCAGGAGCAGGGGTGGCTGGTGTTAGCTCTGGGGCAGGAGTAGGCGGGGCCTCAGGAGCAGGGGTGGCTGGTGTTAGCTCTGGGGCAGGAGTAGGCGGGGCCTCAGGAGCAGGGGTGGCTGGTGTTAGCTCTGGGGCAGGAGTAGGCGGGGCCTCAGGAGCAGGGGTGGCTGGTGTTAGCTCTGGGGCAGGGGTAGGTGCGTCTGAGGGAGCAGGGGTGGCTGGTGTTAGCCCTGGGGCAGGAGTAGGCGGGGCCTCAGGAACAGGGGTGGCTGGTGTTAGCTCTGGGGCAGGAGTAGGCGGGGGCCACAGGAGCAGGGGTGGCTGGTGTTAGCTCTGGGGCAGGAGTAGGCGGGGCCTCAGGAGCAGGGGTGGCTGGTGTTAGCTCTGGGGCAGGAGTAGGCGGGGCCTCAGGAGCAGGGGTGGCTGGTGTTAGCTCTGGGGCAGGGGTAGGGGCGGCTGGTGTAAGCTCAGGGGCGGCTTCGGGAGCAGGGGTAGGAGTCTCTACTGCAGGCTCTGGGGCTGGAGCTGCCACCTCACCTGGGGCCTCCACTGGTCCTGGGGCCTCCACTGGTCCTGGGGCCTCCACTGGTCCTGGGGCCTCCACAGGCTCATTGGTAACGGCTGCTACAGGGGCCTCCACAGCCACAGGGGTGGTTATTGGCTCTGCTGCAGGCTCAGCAGCAACAACATGGTCAGTTATGGGGACACTGGGTGCAGGGGCCTCCACAGCGGGGGCCCCCTCTGGGACAGCAGCCACAGGCTCAGCAGCAGGGGTTACTGGCTCAGGGACAGCGGCCACAGGGGCTGGGGCATCTTTGGTCTCCTCTGTCGGGGCTGGAGCTGGGGTCTCCTCTGTCGGGGCTGGAGCTGGGGTCTCCTCTGTCGGGGCTGGAGCTGGGGTCTCCTCTGTCGGGGCTGGAGCTGGGGTCTCCTCTGTCGGGGCTGGAGCTGGGGTCTCCTCTGTCGGGGCTGGAGCTGGGGTCTCCTCTGTCGGGGCTGGAGCTGCCTCTGGGACAGTTTCAGCCACCTCGACTGGGGCAGCAGCGTCCACGGGTGCAGCTGCCTCGACCAGGGTAGCCACCTCCACTGCAGCTCCAGTTTCAACAACAGTGGCCTCCTCAGACACCACTGTCTCAGCAGGAGCCTCTGCCACAGGAGCGGCCTCAACCACGACAGCCTCAACAGGGGCCGCCACCTCCACTGGGACCACAGCCTCTACTAAGACCACAGCCTCTGAAGGGACCTTTGCATCTACGGCTGCAGCCTCAGCAGGGGCTTCTGGGGCAACCTCTGGCTCGGCTGCAGCCAGCATCTCCAGGACCTGGTCCTCCTCCCATCCAGACCCCATGGTCTCCAGGGCCTCTGAGGCCATGATGACGGGTTCCTCAGAGTCATCAGTCAGGGCACTCTGGACAGGAAGCTGCATCTGGTCAGCGATGGTCTCCGTGTCCTCCGAGATGTGACCATTCCTGACAACTGGAATAAAAACACAGAAAAACATGGAGGTTCATGAGAGAAATGTATTTCTAGGTTTAACCTGACATCTGACACCAGATCCACCTGTAACGTTGCTGATAGAAGATCACTGCACACCGTTTCCTCGCTTTATTGAATACCAAACATATTGGTTAAGTTGAACTAATGAAGGATCTGATAGGCTGGAATGGCTGGAAGTTATGACCTTGGTGTGTCTGTGTTGTCATGAACCAATCCAGTAACACCTAAAACACTCCATGTCTGTAGAGCCTTGTATGATAAGTCCATTGTGAGAAGGCCTTTCTAGGGAGTTTTTCCTAGCCACCGTGCTTCTACACCTGCATTGCTTGCTGTTTGGGGTTTTAGGCTGGGTTTCTGTACAGCACTTTGAGATATCAGCTGACGTACGAAGGGCTTTATAAATACATTTGATTTGATCTGATAGGCTTGAATGCCTGAAATTCAAGCAATTATGACTTATCAGCATTGACCCTGTGTCTGTGTTGTCATGAACCAATCTAGTTGTGTTGTAGTCAACCATCTTCAGACACATGCAGCACTCTGCCACAGTAACACCTAACCCAATCCATGATCTACTGCCACAGTAACACCTAACCCAATCCATGATCTACTGCCACGGTAACACCTAACCCAATCCATGATCTACTGCCACGGTAACACCTAACCCAATCCATGATCTACTGCCACGGTAACACCTAACCCAATCCATGATCTACTGCCACGGTAACACCTAACCCAATCCATGATCTACTGCCACGGTAACACCTAACCCAATCCATGATCTACTGCTACGGTAACACCTAAAACATTCCATAGTGACTCCTGCTAACCCAATCCATGATCTTCTACTACATAGTATTGATCTGAAACGCGGTCAGTATTGATCTGAAACGCGGTCAGTATTGATCTCAGGGTATCTGTCATGTTAAATCGACCATTATGTTGTGAAGAGGGGAACCGTTTTCCCCCTTTTGTATTCTAATGCTTTGGTTGTTGGAGCATCCTGAAGTATTTAAACTGCTGTTGAAATATGACTGAACAGAAAGTGGGCCCCTTGGTAAGAGAGTTGGTTTGACTCAGCAGTGAGGGAAAACAATAAAAGACAGAGAATTTCTAGGACATGCGGAACTTAAAAAGATGAATAACTCATCTTCCATTTCCCCAGGGGTGGGTTGAAGAATGTGATTTATTGAAAACAACCTGTGGTTTTCACTGAGCCCTGAGGACAAGGTTCACCCAGTTATGAAACTGGACGAGGAAGTGTATATGAATGATACAGACCAGATGGGGACATATCCATCCAAGTGGTAGGCTACCGGACACCTGGGAAACACAGACAGAAAACAGATAGTCTGAGCCTGGTCCCAGATCTGTTTGTGTTGTATAGCCCACGTCTAGGACGTTTCACAATACAATGAATGACCATAGGAGTTGGCAAGATACCACTAACAGATCTGGGACCAGTCTGCCCGCTAAACAGTTCAGGAAATCTGTTCTTAGACTGATCACAACCCTTTGTTATATTTCATCCATGTCACTGTTAACTCCCCCTGATTGTTTCATGCATGACATAAACCAAAAAATGATCAAATTAGACACTGCAGCTTCCCAGTTTGGTTTGACTGTCGTTGTCCCTAAAGACCAGGGAGCAATGACTGGAAAGGAATGTGATGGGCTGGCACAAAATAGGAACCAACCAGACCAATGGAAGACAAGCAAACAGAGAGAGATGGATTTGGAGGTCTACATGAGGAGTTATGGAGTGATGAGTTATGGGGTGATGAGGAGCTACGGGGTGATGAGGAGCTATGGGGTGATGAGGAGCTATGGGGTGATGTGATGAGGAGCTATGGGGCGATGAGGAGCTACGGGGTGATGTGATGAGGAGCTACGGGGTGATGTGATGAGGAGCTACGGGGTGATGTGATGAGGAGCTACGGGGTGATGTGATGAGGAGCTACGGGGTAATGTGATGAGGAGCTGCGGGGTGATGTGATGAGGAGCTACGGGGTGATGTGATGAGGAGCTACGGGGTAATGTGATGAGGAGCTGCGGGGTGATGTGATGAGGAGCTACGGGGTGATGAGGAGCTACGGGGTGATGAGGAGCTACGGGGTGATGAGGAGCTATGGCGTGATGAGGAGCTATGGGGTGATGAGGAGCTATGGGGTGATGTGATGAGGAGTTATGGGGTGATGTGGTGAGGAGTTATGGGGTGATGAGGAGTTATGGGGTGATGAGGAGTTACGGGGTGATGAGGAGTTACGGGGTGATGAGGAGCTACGGGGTGATGAGGAGCTACGGGGTGATGAGGAGCTACGGGGTGATGAGGAGCTACGGGGTGATGAGGAGCTACGGCGTGATGAGGAGCTACGGGGTGATGAGGAGCTACGGGGTGATGAGGAGCTATGGCGTGATGAGGAGCTATGGGGTGATGTGATGAGGAGCTATGGGGTGATGTGATGAGGAGTTATGGGGTGATGAGGAGTTATGGGGTGATGAGGAGTTATGGGGTGATGAGGAGCTATGGGGTGATGAGGAGCTACGGGGTGATGTGGTGAGGAGCTATGGGGTGATGTGATGAGGAGCTATGGGGTGATGTGATGAGGAGCTATGGGGTGATGTGATGAGGAGCTATGTGGCTATGAGGAGTTATGGGGTGATGAGGAGCTACGGGGTGATGAGGAGCTATGGGGTGATGAGGAGCTACTAGGTGAAGAGGAGCTATGGGGCGATGAGGAGCTATGGGGTGATGTGATGAGGAGCTATGGGGTGATGTGATGAGGAGCTATGGGGTGATGTGATGAGGAGCTATGGGGTGATGTGATGAGGAGCTATGTGGCTATGAGGAGCTATGTGGCTATGAGGAGTTATGGGGTGATGAGGAGTTATGGGGTGATGAGGAGCTACGGGGTGATGAGGAGCTATGGGGTGATGTGGTGAGGAGCTATGGGGTGATGAGGAGCTACTAGGTGAAGAGGAGCTATGGGCGATGAGGAGCTATGGGGGTGATGTGATGAGGAGCTATGGGGTGATGTGATGAGGAGCTATGGGGTGATGTGATGAGGAGCTATGGGGTGATGTGATGAGGAGCTATGGGGTGATGTGATGAGGAGCTATGGGGTGATGTGATGAGGAGCTATGGGGTGATGTGATGAGGAGCTATGTGGCTATGAGGAGCTATGGGGTGATGAGGAGTTATGGGGTGATGAGGAGTTATGGGGCGATGAGGAGCTATGGGGTGATGTGATGAGGAGCTATGGGGTGATGTGATGAGGAGCTATGGGGTGATGTGATGAGGAGCTACGGGGTGATGAGGAGCTATGGCGTGATGAGGAGCTATGGGGTGATGTGATGAGGAGCTATGGGGTGATGTGATGAGGAGTTATGGGGTGATGAGGAGTTATGGGGTGATGAGGAGCTACGGGGTGATGTGGTGAGGAGCTATGGGGTGATGAGGAGCTATGGGGTGATGAGGAGCTATGGGGTGAAGAGGAGCTATGGGGCGATGCGATGACGAGCTATGGGCGATGCGATGAGGAGCTATGGGGCGATGCGATGAGGAGCTATGGGGCGATGCGATGAGGAGCTATGGGGCGATGCGATGAGGAGCTATGGGGCGATGCGATGAGGAGCTATGGGGATGCGAGGATATTGGGCGGATGAGGAGCTATGGGGCGATGCGATGAGGAGCTATGGGGCGATGCGATGAGGAGCTATGGGGCGATGCGATGAGGAGCTATGGGGCGATGCGATGAGGAGCTATGGGGCGATGCGATGAGGAGCTATGGGGCGATGCGATGAGGAGCTATGGGGCGATGCGATGAGGAGCTATGGGGCGATGCGATGAGGAGCTATGGGGCGATGCGATGAGGAGCTATGGGGCGATGCGATGAGGAGCTATGGGGCGATGCGATGAGGAGCTATGGGGCGATGCGATGAGGAGCTATGGGGTGATGTGATGAGGAGCTATGTGGCTATGAGGAGTTATGGGGTGATGAGTTATGGGGTGATGAGGAGCTACGGGGTGATGAGGAGCTACGGGGTGATGAGGAGCTACGGGGTGATGAGGAGCTATGGGGTGATGTGGTGAGGAGCTATGGGGTGATGAGGAGCTATGGGGCGATGAGGAGCTATGGGGTGATGTGATGAGGAGCTATGGGGTGATGTGATGAGGAGCTATGGGGTGATGTGATGAGGAGCTATGGGGTGATGTGATGAGGAGCTATGGGGTGATGTGATGAGGAGCCATGGGGCGATGTGATGAGGAGCTATGGGGCGATGTGATGAGGAGCGATGGGGTGATGAGGAGCTATGGGGTGATGTGGTGAGGAGCTATGGGGTGAAGAGGAGCTATGGGGCGATGAGGAGCTATGGGGCGATGTGATGAGGAGCTATGGGGCGATGCGATGAGGAGCTATGGGGCGATGCGATGAGGAGCTATGGGGTGATGCGATGAGGAGCTATGGGGCGATGTGATGAGGAGCTATGGGGCGATGCGATGAGGAGCTATGGGGTGATGCGATGAGGACCTATGGGGCGATGCGATGAGGAGCTATGGGGTGATGTGGTGAGGAGCTATGGGGTGATGAGGAGCTACTAGGTGAAGAGGAGCTATGGGGCGATGAGGAGCTATGGGGTGATGTGATGAGGAGCTATGGGGTGATGTGATGAGGAGCTATGGGGTGATGTGATGAGGAGCTATGGGGTGATGTGATGAGGAGCCATGGGGCGATGTGATGAGGAGCTATGGGGCGATGTGATGAGGAGCGATGGGGTGATGAGGAGCTATGGGGTGATGTGGTGAGGAGCTATGGGGTGAAGAGGAGCTATGGGGCGATGAGGAGCTATGGGGCGATGTGATGAGGAGCTATGGGGCGATGCGATGAGGAGCTATGGGGTGATGCGATGAGGAGCTATGGGGCGATGTGATGAGGAGCTATGGGGCGATGCGATGAGGAGCTATGGGGTGATGCGATGAGGACCTATGGGGCGATGCGATGAGGAGCTATGGGGTGATGCGATGAGGAGCTATGGGGTGATGTGATGAGGAGCTACGGGGTGATGTGGTGAGGAGCTATGGGGTGATGAGGAGCTATGGGGTGAAGAGGAGCTATGGGGCGATGAGGAGCTATGGGGCGATGTGGAGCTATGGGGCGATGTGATGAGGAGCTATGGGGTGATGTGATGAGGAGCTATGGGGCGATGTGATGAGGAGCTATGGGGCGATGAGGAGCTATGGGGCGATGAGGAGCTATGGGGTGATGAGGAGCTATGGGGTGATGAGGAGCTATGGGGTGATGTGAGGAGGAGCTATGGGGTGATGTGAGGAGGAGCTATGGGGTGATGTGAGGAGGAGCTATGGGGTGATGCGATGAGGAGCTATGGGGTGATGCGATGAGGAGCTATGGGGTGATGCGATGAGGAGCTATGGGGTGATGCGATGAGGAGCTATGGGGTGATGTGAGGAGGAGCTATGGGGTGATGTGAGGAGGAGCTATGGGGTGATGTGTGGAGGAGCTATGGGGTGATGTGAGGAGGAGCTATGGGGTGATGAGGAGCTATGGGGTGATGAGGAGCTATGGGGTGATGAGGAGCTATGGGGTGATGTGTGGAGGAGCTATGGGGTGATGTGTGGAGGAGCTATGGGGTGATGAGGAGCTATGGGGTGATGAGGAGCTATGGGGTGATGAGGAGCTATGGGGTGATGAGGAGCTATGGATGAGGAGCTATGGGGTGATGAGGAGCTATGGGGTGATGAGGAGCTATGGGGTGATGAGGAGCTATGGGGTGATGAGGAGCTATGGGGTGATGAGGAGCTATGGGGTGATGAGGAGCTATGGGGTGATGAGGAGCTATGGGGTGTGTGTGGAGGAGCTATGGGGTGATGAGGAGCTATGGGGTGATGAGGAGCTATGGGGTGATGAGGAGCTATGGGGTGATGAGGAGCTATGGGGTGATGAGGAGCTATGGGGTGATGTGTGGAGGAGCTATGGGGTGATGTGTGGAGGAGCTATGGGTGATGAGGAGCTATGGGGTGATGAGGAGCTATGGGGTGATGAGGAGCTATGGGGTGATGCGATGAGGAGCTATGGGGTGATGTGTGGAGGTGATGTGTGGAGGAGCTATGGGGTGATGAGGAGCTATGGGGTGATGAGGAGCTATGGGGTGATGCGATGAGGAGCTATGGGTGATGAGGAGCTATGGGGTGATGCGATGAGGAGCTATGGGGTGATGCGATGAGGAGCTATGGGGTGATGCGATGAGGAGCTATGGGGTGATGCGATGAGGAGCTATGGGGTGATGAGGAGCTATGGGGTGATGAGGAGCTATGGGGTGATGAGGAGCTATGGGGTGATGAGGAGCTATGGGGTGATGAGGAGCTATGGGGTGATGAGGAGCTATGGGGTGATGAGGAGCTATGGGGTGATGAGGAGCTATGGGGTGATGAGGAGCTATGGGGTGATGAGGAGCTATGGGGTGATGAGGAGCTATGGGGTGATGAGGAGCTATGGGGTGATGAGGAGCTATGGGGTGATGTGATGAGGAAATATATGCTGCAGTTACAGTTGTACATTCAGCTAGCTCTCAGGGATAGGACAACTGTTGTCTGTAGCTGGCTGGTGGGACAGAGACAGACAGACTGTACAGTCAGCTAGCTCTCAGGGACAGGACAACTGTTGTCTGTAGCTGGCTGGCTGGCGGGACAAAGACAGACAGAGATAGAGCCCCTCTTGGCATGGATGACTCGTGTGTCAACATGATTACCATCCAAAGATGACAGAGATCCCAGTCAAAACAGCTAGTCAATCCCTGGACAGAGGGAGAAGAGCGCTGGGGGATGGGACCCGGGGGCCCCACTGTGGGTTTGGCTGGCATTCAGCTGGTGAGACAGTGCTGTTAGATGGGACAGATCACGACCATGCAGTGCCACATGTACAGAGTAGTAGCATGGTACAATAAAACATTTCAGAGGTGACGCCAGCCTCCCGGGACGAAGACAGAGAGCATCTCCAGGTGACCTGTCTGGCTAACTGGATGGCACTACAACAACACCCTGAAACAGACACACTGCTAGAGATGGTACTACAACAACACCCTGATACAGACAGACTGCTAGAGATGGCACTACAACAACACCCTGAAACATACAGACACACTGCTAGAGATGGCACTACAACAACACCCTGAAACAGACAGACTGCTAGAGATGGCACTACAACAACACCCTGAAACAGACAGACACACTGCTAGAGATGGTACGACAACAACACCCTGAAACAGACAGACTGCTAGAGATGGCACTACAACAACAAAAGACATACTGATGGTCCCTCAGTAACAACCTGTATAAAGACATACTGATGGTCCCTCAGTAACAACCTGTATAAAGACATACTGATGGTCCCTCTATAACAACCTGTATAAAGACATACTGATGGTCCCTCAGTAACAACCTGTATAAAGACATACTGATGGTCCCTCTATAACAACCTGTATAAAGACATACTGATGGTCAGACAGTAACAACCTGTATAAAGACATACTGATGGTCCCTCAGTAACAACCTGTATAAAGACATACTGATGGTCCCTCAGTAACAACCTGTATAAAGACATACTGATGGTCCCTCAGTAACAACCTGTATAAAGACATACTGATGGTCCCTCAGTAACAACCTGTATAAAGACATACTGATGGTCCCTCTATAACAACCTGTATAAAGACATACTGATGGTCCCTCTATAACAACCTGTATAAAGACATACTGATGGTCCCTCTATAACAACCTGTATAAAGACATACTGATGGTCCCTCAGTAACAACCTGTATAAAGACATACTGATGGTCCCTCAGTAACAACCTGTATAAAGACATACTGATGGTCCCTCAGTAACAACCTGTATAATGACACACTGATGGTCAGACTGTAACAGGGAAGTGAGAACACAGTGTGAGTGTATGTTAAATGATTACATCATGCCCTCAGCTGTGCCTGGTCCTGGTGTGTAGAAGCCATGTGGCAGGCAGGACCAGAGCCAGGCAGGCCCCATGAATGGACAATATGGTCCCTGTGTCAGCCAGGCCTCTCTGTGGGTACCAGGCCTCTCTGTGGGTACCAGGCTTCTCTGTGGGTACCAGGCCTCTCTGTGGGTACCAGGCCTCTCTGTGGGTACCAGGCCTCTCTGTGGGTACCAGGCCTCTCTGTGGGTACCAGGCCTCTCTGTGGGTACCAGGCCTCTCTGTGGGTACCAGGCCTCTCTGTGGGTACCAGGCCTCTCTGTGGGTACCAGGCCTCTCTCAGGTTGTGGCAAAAAATAAAAAGGCAATAAATAAAAACTATTTCTGCAAAACAATGCTTTTTATTTATTGATGGAAATGCCAGTTGATGAACCAGTCACAAGTTTGGGCACACCTACTTATTGTAGAATAATAGTGAAGACATCAAAATTATGAATTAACACATATGGTTTTAACAAATCCAAATATTTTTTTATATTTGAGATTCTTCAAAGTAGCCACATTTTGCCTTGACGACAGATTTGCACACTCTTGGTATTCTCTCAACCAGCTTCACCTGGAATGCTTTTCCAACAGTCTTGAAGGAGTTCCCACATTCGCTGAGTACTTGTTGGCTGCCTTTCCTTCACTCTGCGGTCCAACTCATCCCAAACCATCTGAATTGGGTTGAGGTCGGGTCATCTAATGCAGCACTCGATCACTCTCCTTCTTGATCAAATAGCCCTTACAAAGCCTGGAGGTGTGTTGGGTCATTGTCCTGTTGAACAACAAAAGATAGTCCCACTGCAGAATGCTAGGTAGCCATGCTGGTTAAGTGTGCCTTGAATTCTAAATAAATCACAGACAGTGTCACCAGCAAAGCACCATTACACCACCTCCACCTCCATGCTTCACGGAGTGAACCACACATGCAGAGATTATCCGTTCAACTACTCTGTGTCTCACAAAGACAACGGTTGGAACCAAAAATCTCAAATTTGGACTCATCAGACCAAAAGACAGATGTCCACCGGTCTAATGTCCATTGGTCGTGTTTCTCGGCCCAAACAAGTCTCTTCTTCTTATTGGTGTCCTTTAGGGTTTCTTTGCAGCAATTCGACCATGAAGGCCCTGATTCACGCAGTCTCCTCTGAACAGTTGATGTTGAGATGTCTGTTACTTGAACTCTATAAATCATTTATTTGGGATGTAATATCTGAGGCTGGTAACTCTAATGAGTTGTGGGGTGGCAGGTTGTCTAGTGGTTAGAGTGTTGGACTAGTAACCGAAAGGTTGAACTTCCATAGCCTATAGGGCAATGCAGTAGGTCTATAACTTCCATAGACTATAGGGCAATGCAGTAGGTCTATAACTTCCATAGCCTATAGGCCAATGCAGTAGGTCTATAACTTCCATAGCCTATAGGCCAATGCAGTAGGTCTACAACTTCCATAGCCTATAGGGCAATGCAGTAGGTCTATAACTTCCATAGCCTATAGGGCAATGCAGTAGGTCTATAACTTCCATAGCCTATAGGGCAATGCAGTAGGTCTATAACTTCCATAGCCTATAGGGCAATGCAGTAGGTCTATAACTTCCATAGCCTATAGGCCAATGCAGTAGGTCTATAACTTCCATAGCCTATAGGCCAATGCAGTAGGTCTATAACTTCCATAGCCTATAGGGCAATGCAGTAGGTCTATAACTTCCATAGCCTATAGGGCAATGCAGTAGGTCTATAACTTCCATAGCCTGTAGGCCAAAGGTTCTTCCTCCTGATTATATAGAATGGGACCAGTGAGTCTAGAAGGTTCTACCTCCTGATTATATAGAATGGGACCAGTGAGTCTAGAAGGTTCTACCTCCTGGGACCAGGCAGTCTATTTATCTTTTGGCATCCTGATAATGTGGTTGGGTCGAATTGTGTTGCTCTCCTGGGGCTCTGTGGGGTCTGTTTGTGTTTGTGATCAGAGCCCCAAAACCAACTGGCTCAGGGGACTCTTCTCCAGGTTCATCTCTCTGTAGGTGATGGCTTTGTTGTGGAAGGTTTGGGCATCGCTTCCTTTTAGGTGGTTGTAGAATTGATCAGCTCTTTTCTGGATTTTGATAATTAGTGGGTATCGTCCTAATTCTGCTCTTCGTGCATTGTTTGGGGTTTTGCGTTGTAAACAAAGTGCAGAGTTTCAATTAGGTGTTTGTCCCATTTTGTGAATTCTTAGTTGGTCCCCAGACTTCACAACCATAGAGGGCAATGGGTTCAATAACTAACTGAAGTATTTACACAGTACAGGCTAACTAACAGGTTGGGTCAGAACCCTATAGCCTCAGGGATATGACACAGTACAGGCCGTGCCACAGCAGAATCACAGCTAACTAACAGGTTGGGTCAGAACCCTATAGCCTCAGCCTGTACTGTGTCATATCCCTGAGGCTATAGGGTTCTGACCCAACCTGTTAGTTAGCTGTGATTCTGCTGTGGCACGGCCTGTACTGTGTCATATCCCTGAGGCTATAGGGTTCTGACCCAACCTGTTAGTTAGCCTGTACTGTGTCATATCCCTAACTAACAGGTTGGGTCAGAACCCTATAGCCTCAGGGATATGACACAGTACAGGCTAACTAACAGGTTGGGTCAGAACCCTATAGCCTCAGGGATATGACACAGTACAGGCTAACTAACAGGTTGGGTCAGAACCCTATAGCCTCAGGGATATGACACAGTACAGGCTAACTAACAGGTTGGGTCAGAACCCTATAGCCTCAGGGATATGACACAGTACAGGCTAACTAACAGGTTGGGTCAGAACCCTATAGCCTCAGGGATATGACACAGTACAGGCTAACTAACAGGTTGGGTCAGAACCCTATAGCCTCATGGATATGACACAGTACAGGCTAACTAACAGGTTGGGTCAGAACCCTATAGCCTCAGGGATATGACACAGTACAGGCTAACTAACAGGTTGGGTCAGAACCCTATAGCCTCAGGGATATGACACAGTACAGGCTAACTAACAGGTTGGGTCAGAACCCTATAGCCTCAGGGATATGACACAGTACAGGCTAACTAACAGGTTGGGTCAGAACCCTATAGCCTCAGGGATATGACACAGTACAGGCTAACTAACAGGTTGGGTCAGAACCCTATAGCCTCAGGGATATGACACAGTACAGGCTAACTAACAGGTTGGGTCAGAACCCTATAGCCTCAGGGATATGACACAGTACAGGCTAACTAACAGGTTGGGTCAGAACCCTATAGCCTCAGGGATATGACACAGTACAGGCTAACTAACAGGTTGGGTCAGAACCCTATAGCCTCAGGGATATGACACAGTACAGGCTAACTAACAGGTTGGGTCAGAACCCTATAGCCTCAGGGATATGACACAGTACAGGCTAACTAACAGGTTGGGTCAGAACCCTATAGCCTCAGGGATATGACACAGTACAGGCTAACTAACAGGTTGGGTCAGAACCCTATAGCCTCAGGGATATGACACAGTACAGGCTAACTAACAGGTTGGGTCAGAACCCTATAGCCTCAGGGATATGACACAGTACAGGCTAACTAACAGGTTGGGTCAGAACCCTATAGCCTCAGGGTGCAGATGTGCTGCAAAGAATGCAGCGTTTTCCACAGCTGTTTGATCGGAGCTGCGTGGCCTCTCTAAATGGCAACATGTGACTGTCCAGGGAACATAATGTAGTATATATATACATGAGGAGGTGAACACCTGTGGTTTTACACTCTAAAGAGGCTGATAACAAGAGCTGATTGTTTTGGTTCTGTTTTTGACCTTTTTTTTTAACTCACGGAAAGATAAGATACTAATGAATTATCATTGGCTGTGGTTTAGTCAAAAGATGAAACTAAAATCACCAATAACTGAGTAAATATTAACAGCAGGTAGTAATCATAATAAAAAGTTATTCTATAATATATACATGAGGAGCGTGCTTCTACACCTGCATTGCTTGCTGTTTGGGGTTTTAGGTTTCTGTACAGCACTTTGTGACATCAGCTGATGTAAGAAGGGCTTTATAAATACATTTCATTGATTGATAATCCCAATGTAACCCCCCCCCCCCACCACCGCCAAAATAGTTCAGAAGAGCAAAGTGTAACCATACTGAAGTGTTGGAACAATTTCTCTTTTCCAGAACCTTGCCCCCTTCAAAAATAAAAACATCTATACAATCACAATGTCATATGGTAAAAATATGTTTAAAAGTAAGACAAAAATCAATGCTTATAACACAACCTTCTGCAGTGTGACAACTATTCTAAATTGGAGGAAAAAACGGGTTACTTTGACACATTCTGACAAAACTTTTTTTTTTAAGTGTCACTGTCAACGGACACTGACAAAAATATAAGTTACTCACCAAATGTGTCTCCGTTGGACTCCTCGGGTTTTGTCCCCGGTCTCTTCTCCTCATCGACAGTCTGTGTGCTGGACGAAGAACATCCCATGGTGAAGAAGAAAAAGAGAGGAGAGATGAAGAGCAAATATGCAAAGAAGACTGAGACGAGATGCGAACGGTCGATACTCGGTCAACTCAGACAGCGACTGGCTGGATAAAACATGAACAGAACAACAAGCCGGTTGTTTATGAGGTATAGCTGGAGCCCATTATTTCCTGTTGTCTGTCTGCCCTGTCTGTTTATGCATGAGTAGTCGCCGTCATGCCCTAGACAACGGACTGTTGTGCTCCGCACACTAACCACGCGTTAGACACTGTCTGGATAAAATGAAGACCCTCAACTCTGCTCCCTCTCTCTCTCTCTCTCTCTCTTAACATTAGGGAAGTAGTTTAGGTAAGATGGTGTTCATCAACTCCGCCCCCTATCCTCTCATTCAGGAAAACCCACTCTCTGAAAATCCACCTGGTGGATCATACTTCTATTTCACCTTTATTTAACCAGGTAGGCCAGTTGAGAACAAGTTCTCATTTACAACGGCGACCTGGCCAAGATAACGCAAAGCAGTGCGACACAAACAACAACACAGAGTTACACATGGAGTAAACACAACTTACAGTCATTAATACAATAGAAAATAGAAAAAAAGGAGGTCTATATACAGTCTGTGCAAATGGCGTGAGGAGGTAAGGCAATAAATAGGCCATAGTAGCGAAGTAATTACAATTGAGCAAAATAACACCGGAGTGATAGATGAGCAGATGATGTGCAAGTAGAAATACTGGTGTGCAAAAGAGCAGAAAAGTAAAAAAAACAATATGGGAATGAGGTAGGTAGATTGGGTGGGCTATTTACAGATGGACTATGTTCAGCTGCAGCGATCGGTTAGCTGCTCAGATAGCAGATGTTTAAAGTTAGTGAGGGAAATATACTTCTCCAGCTTCAGCGATTTTTGCAATTCGTTCCAGTCATACACTCATATGTCCTGGTGAATTCTCTTTCCCCAGTTTATAGTTCAAGTAACTTGGAATATATTACTAATTATAACTGTTTGTTTAATATTCCTCGTAAGAAAATCCAAGACTTTGGCCCAGACGTTGATGGATTGTCAACAACAAGTCATTTGTCAGTAAGTGCAAGTGGGGGGGGGGGGATACCAGCGCCCTGCAGACCTTTCCGCAACAACAACACAAGTATCAAACCTGATTGATCAAAGGAGCTAATGTCTGCAAAAATAGGGTGTGCGTGTGTGTGCAGTGTTACTTTGTTGCTGTTAAACAGAGTGACATCGACCAGTACTGTACTGTCTTTGACGTGACGTCGTCATCTACTGGAGGAAGTAACTACCTGAAGCGCCAAAGATGTTTGTCTCTTCCACAAAACAAGCAGAATCGCACCCCCCTGCGGCCACCGTACCGGGTACACTGGTCACCATAGTAACGAAACGCGTGGAGTTGCTCGGTTGATGAGATACATACACACAGGTCGCTAAATAACTTTACATCGTAGCGAGTTATTATTTCTCTAAATATATACAATTTCTCATTCCCTCCGTGACACGGGTTGTTGTTTGGTGAGTAAGGACATTGACTTTTCACATTACTTTTCAACCATCCATGACTTGACTAGTTAAATAAAGGTGAAATAAATGTTTTTAACTCTCTTCACTGACAGTAACGTTAAACCAAACGGCTAACTTCAGCGAGCTAGTATTGTTGTCAAAAGACAGAACCGCAGGACCCAGGCAGTAGCTACTAGACTTAGCCACAACTTAGTAAATGTCGCTTTAGTAACGCATAGACATTTAGTTGTTGTTGTCGTCAACAGGTCAGCCATGAATGCAGAGATAGTTTCTTCACTTCTAACTCAAGAGGTGCCAGTGGGGACCACTTCCGCCGCAGCAGTTCCAGTGGATCACCTAGACTACGGCTACATTGACAAATGCACTGATGTGAAATACTTGGGGAAGATTCTGACGGTGCTAAGGTAAATGATTCGGGGGAAAGTTAGGTTTAGACTACAGCTGGTGGTTTTCAACATAACAATCTAAGCGAGAAATGGACAAAAGAGTTAACACAAATAGTACAAAACTAATTCAGAATTGAAATGGGGATCAACGTGCTATATTTGTTTGTTCCTGAGGACTCGGTGTTATGCCAGACAAGTGAACACCTCTGTGTTCTCCTGATAAGATGTTCTGAAATTCACTGTCAACTATTTTACGCCAGGTCTGGAGATGAGGGTATCTATCCCCATCTGATACAGTTCTGTGAGAGTCGTCTGGAGAGGCTGGACCCTAAAAGTCGTGCCCTCAGAAAGGACAACCCCCCAGCCACCGCCGCCTGCTTCTCTGGAGATGAATGGGTTCAGATCACGGACGAACTCAAGGTACTGTCCGTTTGCCACGCGACGTTGTCTCAAAGTTTTTGTGGTGTCTCACTGTGCCAATTTGACATTGTAATCTGTCGTGGAGAGACTACGTTAAACATCAAGCATCTGACCAAAATGATTTCAAGATTTTAGTTCTGGGTTAACAGAGATCAGTGACTTTGTAACAACACTTGTAAGTAGTATTGAGACTTTTGTATTAGTAGTAATACCATAGTAGTGTAGCTGTAGGTAATGAGGCCGATACACACATCCTTATATAGCAGACTTAACCTAAAATACACCACACTGTTTTCACTTTTACAGAAGTGGGAGACAGATGCCAAAATGAGTGAAACTGAGCTGAAACAACAATCTATATTCCATGATCTTGAAACTGAGAATCTACCCCCAGTACGTGGATCAAGTTGCTCTATTCCTCTCAAGCAGGTACAGCCTCTGTTTTATAAGGAAATACTATTATTTTGTGTTGTCAGACAATAGTAGGAAAATGACTAGAACTTCATTCTAAATTGTGTTGCAGAATACAGTTTCAAATGGACAGAAGAAAACTGCACAGAAGAAGGTTCTGCCTCGTAATTATATAGAATGGGACAAGTGAGTTTCTGGAAGGTTCTACCTCCTGATTATATAGAATGGGACCAGTGAGTTTCTAGAAGGTTCTGCCTCCTGATTATATAGGATGGGACCAGTGAGTTTCTAGAAGGTTCTACCTCTTGATTATATAGAATGGGACCAGTGAGTTTCTAGAAGGTTCTACCTCCTGATTATATAGAATGGGACCAGTGAGTTTCTAGAAGGTTCTACCTCCTGATTATATAGAATGGGACCAGGGAGTCTAGAAGGTTCTACCTCCTGAATATATAGAATGGGACCAGAGAGTCTAAAAGGTTCTACCTCCTGATTATATAGAATGAGACCAGTGAGTCTAGAAGGTTCTACCTCCTGATTATATAGAATGGGACCAGTGAGTCTAGAAGGTTCTACCTCCTGATTATATAGAATAAGACCAGTGTAGTTTTTTCCTGCTGTGTAATTCGTGTATGGGATCCAGGAATCATGCCTAGACAATATTATCACTCTGTATTGCAGGTTTGATGTCGACAAGGAGTGTGATAAAATTGATGGAAATTTAACAAAAAAGGATCCCCCTGCAATTGTAAACTCTAGACATCCAAAAATCAGGAGCAAAATGGATACAACAGGTGAAAGATATATTTGTTTCTCATTAGACTGTGTCATTAGTGTCCCAGAGATGCTATTTAGTTTTAACGGTTACACAAAGTGTAAATAAATGAATTGTTTTGTTCGGTAGTTATATCGTGAATTCATGTACACTTTGAAGTAGGTCTTTAGTTGGCTATTCTTGCTCAGTCATCTTGATAGAATGTGTATGTTCTCGTAGCGTTGACTGAACAGGAGAAAGTCCTCGTTGCCAACCGCGAGAAGGATAAAGGCAACGAGGCCTTCAAGGCCAACGACTATGAGGAAGCTGTGGTGTATTATACAAGGTCAGACCCTGTAACTTAACACTAATAGCTGTCTCACTTTGAGGCTTTAGGGATGGTCATTACCTTCAAGCTAAGTTGATGCTAGTATCTTTTAGTGAATGCATATTCAATGGGTTTAATTCCTTTGTCTTCAGAGTTCAGCTTCAAACCACAGAGAGAGATTTATATTCATAGAGATACTAGTGGAGCTCTGTCATAATTCCTTATTCAATGTTTATATTACTCAAGCTCTCGTGGGAAGCTCTCATCCAATAGCCAGTCTTCAGTACTGCTAAATGAGGTCCGTCTCTCTTCTCTCCATGTCTCGTTCTCACCAGGAGTCTGTCAGTGGTACCAACCGTAGCCGGCTACAACAACAGAGCCCAGTCAGAGATCAAACTGCAACACTGGCACAATGCCCTGAACGACTGTCAGAAGGTACTGGAGATGGAGCCAGACAATATGAAAGGTACTGTCCAGACAATATGAAAGGTACTGTCCAGACAATATGAAAGGTACTGTCCAGACAATATGAAAGGTACTGACCAGACAATATGAAAGGTACTGTCCAGACAATATGAAAGGTACTGTCCAGACAATATGAAAGGTACTGTCCAGACAATATGAAAGGTACTGACCCACTATAGATAGAGTCAGACAATATGAAAGGTACTGTCCAGACAATATGAAAGGTACTGACCCACTATAGATAGAGTCAGACAATATGAAAGGTACTGACCCACTATAGATAGAGCTAGACAATATGAAAGGTACTGACCCACTATAGATAGAGTCAGACAATATGAAAGGTACTGTCCAGACAATATGAAAGGTACTGTCCAGACAATATGAACGGTACTGTCCAGACAATATGAAAGGTACTGTCCAGACAATATGAACGGTACTGTCCAGACAATATGAAAGGTACTGTCCAGACAATATGAAAGGTACTGTCCAGACAATATGAAAGGTACTGTCCAGACAATATGAAAGGTACTGTCCAGACAATATGAAAGGTACTGTCCCACTATAGATAGAGCCAGACAATATGAAAGGTACTGACCCACTATAGATAGAGCCAGACAATATGAAAGGTACTGTCCAGACAATATGAAAGGTACTGACCCACTAGAGATAGAGCCAGACAATATGAAAGGTACTGACCCACTATAGATAGAGCCAGACAATATGAAAGGTACTGACCCACTAGATATAGAGTCAGACAATATGAAAGGTACTGTCCAGACAATATGAAAGGTACTGTCCAGACAATATGAAAGGTACTGACCCACTAGATATAGAGCCAGACAATATGAAAGGTACTGTCCAGACAATATGAAAGGTACTGTCCAGACAATATGAAAGGTACTGACCAGACAATATGAAAGGTACTGTCCCACTAGAGATAGAGCCAGACAATATGAAAGGTACTGACCCACTAGACACGTGCAGGTACTGTGTATGGCTGGGAGAGTGACTGGTCTAATATATATATATATAACCACGCTACATAGCAAAGTGCTTCACCACGTGTAGATACTGTGTATGACTGAAGCTCATGTCCCTGACTGACAGCGTTGTGTTTTAAAGCTCATGTCCCTGACTGACAGCGTTGTTTTAAAGCTCATGTCCCTGACTGACAGCGTTGTTTTAAAGCTCATGTCCCTGACTGACAGCGTTGTGTTTTAAAGCTCATGTCCCTGACTGACAGCGTTGTGTTTTATAGCTCATGTCATGTCCCTGACGGAGAGCATTGTGTTTTAAAGCTCATGTCCCTGACTGACAGCGTTGTTTTAAAGCTCATGTCCCTGACTGAAAGCGTTGTTTTTTAAAGCTCATTTCATGTCCCTGACTGACAGTGCTGTTTTAAAGCTCATGTCCCTGACTGACAGTGTTGTGTTTTAAAGCTCATGTCATGTCCCTGACTGACAGCGTTGTTTTAAAGCTCATGTCATGTCCCTGACTGACAGCGTTGTTTTAAAGCTCATGTCATGTCCCTGACTGACAGCGTTGTTTTTTAAAGCTCTCCTCCGCAGGGCCACAGTGCTGAAACAACAGGGGAACTATCAGAGGGCGGCTGAAGACCTGAGGAACGTCCTGCAGACCGAACCACAGAACATCACTGCTACTGTTAGTGTCTCACACACACACACACACCACACACACACACACCACACACACACACACACACCACACACACACACACACACACCACACACACACACACACACACACACACACACACATACACCACACACACACATACACCACACACACCACACACACATACACACCACACATACACCACACACACACACATACACCACACCACACACACACACACACCACACCAGACCACACACACACACCACACACACACACACACACACCAGACCACACACACACACACCAGACCACACACACACCACACACACACCAGACCACACACATACACACCACACACACACCACACACACACACACACACACCACACACACACCACACACACACCAGACCACACACACACACACCAGACCACACACACACCACACACACACCAGACCACACACACACACACCACACACACACACAAGTTACTTTAACCATTCTGTTCCCTCCACAAAATGAATGAATGAACCATCAGGACTCCTGTTTATGCAACAGACGTTACCGTGGCGACCGTCAGACGTAACCGTAGCGACCGTCAGACGGTACCGTAGCGACCATCGGACGGTACCGTAGCGACCATCGGACGGTACCGTAGTGACCATCGGACGGTACCGTAGCGACCATCAGACGTTACCGTAGCGACCATCGGACGGTACCGTAGCGACCATCGGACGGTACCGTAGCGACCATCGGACGGTACCGTAGCGACCATCGGACGGTACCGTAGCGACCATCAGACGTTACCGTAGCGACCATCAGACGGTACCGTAGCGACCATCATACGTTACCGTAGCGACCATCGGACAGTAACCGTAGCGACCATCAGACGTTACCGTTGCGACCATCAGACGGTACCGTAGCGACCATCATACGTTACCGTAGCGACCATCGGACAGTAACCGTACCGACCATCAGACGGTACCGTAGCGACCATCAGACGGTACCGTAGTGACCATCAGGACTCCTGTTTATTCAACAGACGTTACCGTAGTGACCGTCAGGACTCCTGTTTATTCAACAGACGTTACCGTAGTGACCGTCAGGACTCCTGTTTATTCAACAGACGTTACCGTAGTGACCATCAGACGTTACCGTTTTGACCGTCAGACGTTACCCTATTGACCGTCAGGACTCCTGTTTATTCAACAGACGTTACCGTAGTGACCGTCAGACGGTACCGTAGTGACAATCAGACGTTACCGTAGTGACCATCAGCCGGTACCGTAGTGACCATCATACGTTACCGTAGCGACCATCAGACGGTACCGTAGCGACCATCAGACGGTACCGTAGCGACCATCAGACGGTACCGTAGCGACCATCAGACGTTACCGTAGCGACCATCAGACGGTACCGTAGCGACCATCAGACGGTACCGTAGCGACCGTCAGACGGTACCATAGCGACCGTCAGGCCTGGAATGAAGGATATGGACTTAACTTGTCTCCAGTCGTGTCACATTTCAAAGGAACGTTACGTCCAGGAAGTCCTGAATCGACTGGTGCTCCTGTTGTATCAACCTGTCTTCATCTGCATAACCTGTTGTTTTGACAGTTTTTTCAATCTAATGGAACAATGGGATCAACTATTTCCCAAGTCTTCTTTTCTGCTTTTCCGTCACACATCCTGTCCCACAGAAACTTCTGGTTGAGGTGGATAAGAAACTAATCCAGTGTCAACCGGAGACGGAACGTAAAAGCAAGAGGATCCTGATTCAGGAAGTGGAGGAGGATGAGATACGGGAAGAGCAGAGAGGTGAGTGACTGATCCCTTCACCTACTTAGTGAGATTGAACCATTATACCTCTCCGTTGGAAGTGTCTGACCTCCAGCCCAGTCCTGGAGATCACCAGTTAGAAGTGACTGACCTCTAGCCCAGTCCTGGAGACCACCAGTTAGAAGTTACTGACCTCTAGCCCAGTCCTGGAGACCACCAGTTAGAAGTTACTGACCTCCAGCCCAGTCCTGGAGACCACCAGTTAGAAGTGACTGACCTCCAGCCCAGTCCTGGAGACCACCAGTTAGAAGTGACTGACCTCCAGCCCAGTCCTGGAGACCACCAGTTAGAAGTGACTGACCTCCAGCCCAGTCCTGGAGACCACCAGTTAGAAGTGACTGACCTCCAGCCCAGTCCTGGAGACCACCAGTTAGAAGTGACTGACCTCCAGCCCAGTCCTGGAGACCACCAGTTAGCAGTGACTGACCTCCAGCCCAGTCCTGGAGACCACCAGTTAGCAGTGACTGACCTCCAGCCCAGTCCTGGAGATCACCAGTTAGAAGTGACTGACCTCCAGCCCAGTCCTGGAGACCACCAGTTAGAAGTTACTGACCTCCAGCCCAGTCCTGGAGACCACCAGTTAGAAGTGACTGACCTCCAGCCCAGTCCTGGAGACCACCAGTTAGAAGTGACTGACCTCCAGCCCAGTCCTGGAGACCACCAGTTAGAAGTGACTGACCTCCAGCCCAGTCCTGGAGACCACCAGTTAGAAGTGACTGACCTCCAGCCCAGTCCTAGAGACCACCAGTTAGAAGTGACTGACCTCCAGCCCAGTCCTGGAGACCACCAGTTAGAAGTGACTGACCTCCAGCCCAGTCCTGGAGACCACCAGTTAGAAGTGACTGACCTCCAGCCCAGTCCTGGAGACCACCAGTTAGCAGTGACTGACCTCCAGCCCAGTCCTGGAGACCACCAGTTAGCAGTGACTGACCTCCAGCCCAGTCCTGGAGACCACCAGTTAGCAGTGACTGACCTCCAGCCCAGTCCTGGAGACCACCAGTTAGAAGTGACTGACCTCCAGCCCAGTCCTGGAGACCACCAGTTAGAAGTGACTGACCTCCAGCCCAGTCCTGGAGACCACCAGTTAGAAGTGACTGACCTCCAGCCCAGTCCTGGAGACCACCAGTTAGCAGTGACTGACCTCCAGCCCAGTCCTGGAGACCACCAGTTAGCAGTGACTGACCTCCAGCCCAGTCCTGGAGACCACCAGTTAGCAGTGACTGACCTCCAGCCCAGTCCTGGAGACCACCAGTTAGAAGTGACTGACCTCCAGCCCAGTCCTGGAGACCACCAGTTAGAAGTGACTGACCTCCAGCCCAGTCCTGGAGACCACCAGTTAGCAGTGACTGACCTCCAGCCCAGTCCTGGAGACCACCAGTTGGAAGTGACTGACCTCCAGCCCAGTCCTGGAGACCACCAGTTAGAAGTGACTGACCTCCAGCCCAGTCCTGGAGACCACCAGTTAGCAGTGACTGACCTCCAGCCCAGTCCTGGAGACCACCAGTTAGAAGTGACTGACCTCCAGCCCAGTCCTGGAGACCACCAGTTAGAAGTGACTGACTTCCAGCCCAGTCCTGGAGACCACCAGTTTGAAGTGACTGACCTCCAGCCCAGTCCTGGAGACCACCAGTTAGAAGTGACTGACCTCCAGCCCAGTCCTGGAGACCACCAGTTAGAAGTGACTGACCTCCAGCCCAGTCCTGGAGACCACCAGTTAGCAGTGACTGACCTCCAGCCCAGTCCTGGAGACCACCAGTTAGAAGTGACTGACCTCCAGCCCAGTCCTGGAGACCACCAGTTAGAAGTGACTGACCTCCAGCCCAGTCCTGGAGACCACCAGTTAGAAGTGTTTGACCTCCAGCCCAGTCCTGGAGACCACCAGTTAGAAGTGACTGACCTCCAGCCCAGTCCTGGAGACCACCAGTTAGAAGTGTTTGACCTCCAGCCCAGTCCTGGAGACCACCAGTTAGAAGTGACTGACCTCCAGCCCAGTCCTGGAGACCACCAGTTAGAAGTGACTGACCTCCAGCCCAGTCCTGGAGACCACCAGTTAGAAGTGACTGCCCTCCAGCCCAGTCCTGGAGACCACCAGTTAGCAGTGACTGACCTCCAGCCCAGTCCTGGAGACCACCAGTTAGCAGTGACTGACCTCCAGCCCAGTCCTGGAGACCACCAGTTGGAAGTGACTGACCTCCAGCCCAGTCCTGGAGACCACCAGTTAGAAGTGACTGACCTCCAGCCCAGTCCTGGAGACCACCAGTTAGAAGTGACTGACCTCCAGCCCAGTCCTGGAGACCACCAGTTGGTTTTTAATGATATGGTAGTTGACCTGGAGTAGCCTGCTTCACAGGCCCTGTATTGTGGTGTACAGTCTGTCAACAGTCAGTCAACATCAAACTGACTGTTTTATAAAACAACATTCAGATGATTCACAATTCAACAGTCAGAAAAACAACTCCAACCCCTTTTTATCATGTTTCTATAACAACAGAAACATGCAAATGAGAAAAATAGCAACAGAAACATGCAAATGAGAAAAATAGCAACAGAAACATGCAAATGCAAGTCTAAGCCAATGAGTAGAGTTAGAGAGACATATTATTACCATTGTTGTTGTTCCTTAAACACCCAACAAGTGTTTAACCAGATCAGATGATGACTGATCCTAGACCTACTAAACAAAGAGGTTATTATATTACATTAAGGCTGGCTGGTTGGTTGGTCGGTTGTGCTGTGCTGTGGGTCAGTGTTGGGCTGTGTGTCTGTGCTGTGGGTCAGTGTTGGTCTGTGTGTCTGTGCTGTGGGTCAGTGTTTGGCTGTGTGTCTGTGCTGTGGGTCAGTGTTGGGCTGTGTGTCTGTGCTGTGGGTCAGTGTTGGGCTGTGTGTCTGTGCTGTGGGTCAGTGTTTGGCTGTGTGTCTGTGCTGTGGGTCAGTGTTGGGCTGTGTGTCTGTGCTGTGGGTCAGTGTTGGGCTGTGGGTCAGTGTTGGGCTGTGTGTCTGTGCTGTGGGTCAGTGTTGGGCTGTGTGTCTGTGCTGTGGGTCAGTGTCTGGCTGTGTGTCTGTGCTGTGGGTCAGTGTCTGGCTGTGTGTCTGTGCTGTGGGTCAGTGTCTGGCTGTGTGTCTGTGCTGTGGGTCATGTTTGGCTGTGTGTCTGTGCTGTGTGTCTGTGCTGTGGGTCAGTGTCTGGCTGTGTGTCTGTGCTGTGGGTCATGTTTGGCTGTGTGTCTGTGCTGTGTGTCTGTGCTGTGGGTCAGTGTCTGTGCTGTGTGTCTGTGCTGTGGGTCAGTGTCTGGCTGTGTGTCTGTGCTGTGGGTCAGTGTCTGGCTGTGTGTCTGTGCTGTGGTAGCTAACTCAACCCCCCACTGTAAATCTGGGGATTTGTTCTCTAATCCAACAGTCAAATCCCTCATGCTAATGGCTGCGTTGATCAGGATGCTATAAAGCCTCAATGAGCTGCTATCTGCCATTCCCCCCTCTGTCTCAGTAATATAACATCCTACTGACTATCTGCCATTTCCCCCTAGCCCCTGTCTCAGTATTATGACATCATACTGACTATCTGCCATTCCCCCCCTGTCTCAGTAATATGACATCCTACAGACTATCTGCCATTCCCCCCCTAGCCCCTGTCTCAGTAATATAACATCCTACTGACTATCTGCCATTCCCCCCCTCTGTCTCAGTAATATGACATCCTACTGACTATCTGCCATTCCCCCCCTAGCCCCTGTCTCAGTAATATGACATCCTACTGACTATCTGCCATTCCCCCCCTCTGTCTCAGTAATATGACATCCTACTGACTATCTGCCATTACCCCCCTAGCCCCTGTCTCAGTAATATGACATCCTACTGACTATCTGCCAATCCCCCCTAGCCCCTGTCTCAGTAATATGACATCCTACTGACTATCTGCCATTCCCCCCCTCTGTCTCAGTAATATGACATCCTACTGACTATCTGCCATTACCCCCCTAGCCCCTGTCTCAGTAATATGACATCCTACTGACTATCTGCCATTCCCCCCTAGCCCCTGTCTCAGTAATATGACATCCTACTGACTATCTGCCATTTCCCCCTAGCCCGTCTCAGTAATATGACATCCTACTGACTATCTGCCATTCCCCCCCGTCTCAGTAATATGACATCCTACTGACTATCTGCCATTCCCCCCTAGCCCCTGTCTCAGTAATATGACATCCTACTGACTATCTGCCATTCCCCCCCCCTGTCTCAGTAATATGACATCCTACTGACTATCTGCCATTCCCCCCTAGCCCCTGTCTCAGTAATATGACATTCTTCAGACCAGATAGCGTGTGTGTGTGTGTGTGTGTGGTTGTTCTCCACCCCTCCCCCTCTCTCTCTGCATCACCAACGGCTTGCTGGGCTGCCTGGTAGAGAGAGAGAGAGAGACTTCCTGAAACTCTATCAACCCCTCCCCCCACTGTGATGTAACCGCTGACTGCTTCCTGTGGGTGTGTTCTGTGCTCGGCAGCTTGTCCGGTTGAGCCTAGCGAGGCAGTGGGAGGGGAGAGTGCCGCTGCTGCTCCTGCCGAGAGGGGAGACATGGGAAATGCTCAGAAGAAGCCCCACGGCAGAGGAGGGGAAGGGGGCCCCAGCCCTCATACAGACCACAATTCACACGGAAGCCACTGGAAAAACCGGGGAGGAATTGCAGAGAAGTACAAGGTGAACCAACAGGATTCGACGTCGGACAAGGGTCTGTGGAACGGAGCTCAGGGCTCTGGCAGGAGGGACTCTAAGGGAGCCAGGCCGGTCGGGGGAGACGGAAGCAACCTCGACGCCCCGTGTGGGGCCCTGCCCCCGCCGCTGGCCCGGCTCAAGAACGAGGGAAACCTGTTCTTTAAGAATGGACAGTTTGCTGATGCGCTGGACAAATATTCACAGGCCATCACGGGCTTCACAGACTCAGGTAGGTTTTCAGTATTGTGGTGTTGTGTCTTGCGTGACAGAGCTTTTACTCATAACTCTCGTTCATCTAGAGTTGAGATTTATAATAACTTAGTGTGACAGGCTATTCAAATGACATGTTAGTTTTGTGTTCAGGCATTTTCCACGGACATTCTCCCCAAAACAACCGTGTGTAGGTAATCTAGCAACTAATGCCACTGCTTTCGTGTTTCCATAAGGTTAAATCAGTGTGTTGTTCTGCCGCTATTGACAGCTGGTGCTTTCTGTGATTGGCCACAGCAAACCAAAGGTCAGCACATACCGCAGTAATAAAACTAACCTCTGTAGCAGCAATGTTATTCTCTTCACTGAATCACATGAAAGTGTAACGTGTCATTACAGCAGCATTTAGCCAGTCGGTGGGATGTGATGTCATTACAGCAGCATTTAGCCAGTCGGTGGGATGTGATGTCATTACAGCAGCATTTAGCCAGTCGGTGGGATGTGATGTCATTACAGCAGCATTTAGCCAGTCGGTGGGATGTGATGTCATTACAGCAGCATTTAGCCAGTCGGTGGGATGTGATGTCATTACAGCAGCATTTAGCCAGTCGGTGGGATGTGATGTCATTACAGCAGCATTTAGCCAGTCAGTGGGATGTGATGTCATTACAGCAGCATTTAGCCAGTCGGTGGGATGTGATGTCATTACAGCAGCATTTAGCCAGTCGGTGGGATGTGATGTCATTACAGCAGCATTTAGCCAGTCGGTGGGATGTGATGTCATTACAGCAGCATTTAGCCAGTCGATGGGATGTGATGTCATTACAGCAGCATTTAGCCAGTTGGTGGGATGTGATTTCATAACATGTCATTACAGCAGCATTTAGCCAGTCGGTGGGATGTGATGTCATTACAGCAGCATTTAGCCTGTCGGTGGGATGTGATGTCATTACAGCAGCATTTAGCCAGTCGGTGGGATGTGATGTCATTACAGCAGCATTTAGCCAGTCGGTGGGATGTGATGTCATTACAGCAGCATTTAGCCAGTCGGTGGGATGTGATGTCATTACAGCAGCATTTAGCCAGTCGGTGGGATGTGATGTCATTACAGCAGCATTTAGCCAGTCAGTGTGATGTGATGTCATTACAGCAGCATTTAGCCAGTCAGTGGGATGTGATGTCATTACAGCAGCATTTAGCCAGTCGGTGGGATGTGATGTCATTACAGCAGCATTTAGCCAGTCGGTGGGATGTGATGTCATTACAGCAGCATTTAGCCAGTCGGTGGGATGTGATGTCATTACAGCAGCATTTAGCCAGTCGATGGGATGTGATGTCATTACAGCAGCATTTAGCCAGTTGGTGGGATGTGATTTCATAACATGTCATTACAGCAGCATTTAGCCAGTCGGTGGGATGTGATGTCATTACAGCAGCATTTAGCCAGTCGGTGGGATGTGATGTCATTACAGCAGCATTTAGCCAGTCGGTGGGATGTGATGTCATTACAGCAGCATTTAGCCAGTCGGTGTGATGTGATTTCATTACAGCAGCATTTAGCCAGTCGGTGGGATGTGATGCCATAACATGTCATTACAGCAGCATTTAGCCAGTCAGTGGGATGTGATGTCATTACAGCAGCATTTAGCCAGTCAGTGGGATGTGATGTCATAACATGTCATTACAGCAGCATTTAGCCAGTCAGTGGGATGTGATGTCATTACAGCAGCATTTAGCCAGTCAGTGGGATGTGATGTCATTACAGCAGCATTTAGCCAGTCGGTGGGATGTGATGTCATTACAGCAGCATTTAGCCAGTCGGTGGGATGTGATGTCATTACAGCAGCATTTAGCCAGTCGGTGTGATGTGATTTCATTACAGCAGCATTTAGCCAGTCGGTGGGATATGATGCCATAACATGTCATTACAGCAGCATTTAGCCAGTCAGTGGGATGTGATGTCATAACATGTCATTACAGCAGCATTTAGCCAGTCAGTGGGATGTGATGTCATTACAGCAGCATTTAGCCAGTCAGTGGGATGTGATGTCATAACATGTCATTACAGCAGCATTTAGCCAGTCAGTGGGATGTGATGTCATTACAGCAGCATTTAGCCAGTCAGTGGGATGTGATGTCATTACAGCAGCATTTAGCCAGTCGGTGGGATGTGATGTCATTACAGCAGCATTTAGCCAGTCGGTGGGATGTGATGTCATTACAGCAGCATTTAGCCAGTCGGTGTGATGTGATTTCATTACAGCAGCATTTAGCCAGTCGGTGGGATATGATGCCATAACATGTCATTACAGCAGCATTTAGCCAGTCAGTGGGATGTGATGTCATAACATGTCATTACAGCAGCATTTAGCCAGTCAGTGGGATGTGATGTCATTACAGCAGCATTTAGCCAGTCAGTGGGATGTGATGTCATAACATGTCATTACAGCAGCATTTAGCCAGTCAGTGGGATGTGATGTCATTACAGCAGCATTTAGCCAGTCAGTGGGATGTGATGTCATTACAGCAGCATTTAGCCAGTCGATGGGATGTGATGTCATTACAGCAGCATTTAGCCAGTCAGTGGGATGTGATGTCATTACAGCAGCATTTAGCCAGTCGATGGGATGTGATGTCATTACAGCAGCATTTAGCCAGTCGGTGGGATGTGATGTCATTACAGCAGCATTTAGCCAGTCAGTGGGATGTGATGTCATTACAGCAGCATTTAGCCAGTCGATGGGATGTGATGTCATTACAGCAGCATTTAGCCAGTCGATGGGATGTGATTTCAGTTCAGATGTACACTCCCGTTCAAAAGTTTGGGGTCACTTAGAAATGTCTTTGTTTTTTAAAGAAAAGCCAGACAGACGCCTCACAAGTCCTCAACTGGCAGCTTCATTAAATAGTACCCGCAAAACACCAGTCTCAATGTCAACAGCGAAGAGGCGACTCCAAGATGCTGGCCTTCAGCTACAATAGTCATTTACAACATTAACAATGTCTACACTGTATTACTGATCAATTTGATTATATTTTAATGGACAAAAAAAAAGTGTTTCTTTAAAAAACAAACAAGCGACCCCAAACTTTTGAATGGCAGTGTATCCTGATTCATCACAACATCCAGGTGTAGAGTAGCAGAGTGACTCATCACACTAGTGGTTGGTTGGTTACTGGCAGTGTATCCTGATTCATCACAACATCCAGGTGTAGAGTAGCAGAGTGACTCATCACACTAGTGGTTGGTTGGTTACTGGCAGTGTATCCTGATTCATCACAACATCCAGGTGTAGAGTAGCAGAGTGACTCATCACACTAGTGGTTGGTTGGTTACTGGCAGTGTATCCTGATTCATCACAACATCCAGGTGTAGAGTAGCAGAGTGACTCATCACACTAGTGGTTGGTTGGTTACTGGCAGTGTATCCTGATTCATCACAACATCCAGGTGTAGAGTAGCAGAGTGACTCATCACACTAGTGGTTGGTTGGTTACTGGCAGTGTATCCTGATTCATCACAACATCCAGGTGTAGAGTAGCAGAGTGACTCATCACACTAGTGGTTGGTTGGTTACTGGCAGTGTATCCTGATTCATCACAACATCCAGGTGTAGAGTAGCAGAGTGACTCATCACAATAGTGGTTGGTTGGTTACTGGCAGTGTATCCTGATTCATCACAACATCCAGGTGTAGAGTAGCAGAGTGACTCATCACACTAGTGGTTGGTTGGTTACTGGCAGTGTATCCTGATTCATCACAACATCCAGGTGTAGAGTAGCAGAGTGACTCATCACACTAGTGGTTGGTTGGTTACTGGCAGTGTATCCTGATTCATCACAACATCCAGGTGTAGAGTAGCAGAGTGACTCATCACACTAGTGGTTGGTTGGTTACTGGCAGTGTATCCTGATTCATCACAACATCCAGGTGTAGAGTAGCAGAGTGACTCATCACACTAGTGGTTGGTTGGTTACTGGCAGTGTATCCTGATTCATCACAACATCCAGGTGTAGAGTAGCAGAGTGACTCATCACACTAGTGGTTGGTTGGTTACTGGCAGTGTATCCTGATTCATCACAACATCCAGGTGTAGAGTAGCAGAGTGACTCATCACACTAGTGGTTGGTTGGTTACTGGCAGTGTATCCTGATTCATCACAACATCCAGGTGTAGAGTAGCAGAGTGACTCATCACACTAGTGGTTGGTTGGTTACTGGCAGTGTATCCTGATTCATCACAACATCCAGGTGTAGAGTAGCAGAGTGACTCATCACACTAGTGGTTGGTTGGTTACTGGCAGTGTATCCTGATTCATCACAACATCCAGGTGTAGAGTAGCAGAGTGACTCATCACACTAGTGGTTGGTTGGTTACTGGCAGTGTATCCTGATTCATCACAACATCCAGGTGTAGAGTAGCAGAGTGACTCATCACACTAGTGGTTGGTTGGTTACTGGCAGTGTATCCTGATTCATCACAACATCCAGGTGTAGAGTAGCAGAGTGACTCATCACACTAGTGGTTGGTTGGTTACTGGCAGTGTATCCTGATTCATCACAACATCCAGGTGTAGAGTAGCAGAGTGACTCATCACACTAGTGGTTGGTTGGTTACTGGCAGTGTATCCTGATTCATCACAACATCCAGGTGTAGAGTAGCAGAGTGACTCATCACACTAGTGGTTGGTTGGTTACTGGCAGTGTATCCTGATTCATCACAACATCCAGGTGTAGAGTAGCAGAGTGACTCATCACACTAGTGGTTGGTTGGTTACTGGCAGTGTATCCTGATTCATCACAACATCCAGGTGTAGAGTAGCAGAGTGACTCTTCACACTAGTGGTTGGTTGGTTACTGGCAGTGTATCCTGATTCATCACTACATCCAGGTGTAGAGTAGCAGAGTAACTCATCACACTAGTGGTTGGTTGGTTATTGGCAGTGTGGTGAGTCTGTTTTAGCTGTCTGGAGTTCAGCCATACCCTTGCCAGGCAGGGAGGCAGACAGACTCAGTTCCTCTCAGGTCACGTGACTTCTGACCGCTTACTGTGAAATTGAACCAGGTGCTGGGTGGCGGCGACTGGCTGACTGACGGACTGACTGACTGATGGACTGGCTGACGGACTGACTGACTGACTGACTGCAGTAGTAAATCTCCTCTGACTGACTGACTGACTGCAGTAGTAAATCTCCTCTGGCTGACTGACTGGCTGACTGACTGACTGCAGTAGTAAATCTCCTCTGGCTGACTGACTGACTGACTGACTGCAGTAGTAAATCTCCTCTGGCTGACTGACTGGCTGACTGACTGACTGACTGCAGTAGTAAATCTCCTCTGGCTGACTGACTGGCTGACTGACTGGCTGACTGACTGACTGACTGCAGTAGTAAATCTCCTCTGACTGACTGCAGTAGTAAATCTCCTCTGGCTGGCTGACTGACTGGCTGACTGACTGACTGACTGACTGCAGTAGTAAATCTCCTCTGACTGACTAAAGAAACTGCTGTGAGAACCGTCCACTTTATCTCTCCTCTCCTTTTCATCCCCAGTACTCTCTCCTCTCTCCTCTCTCCTCCTTCCCATTATCTCTCCTCTCTCCTCCTTCCCATTATTCTCTCCTCTCCATCAGTCTCTCCTCTCTCCTCCTTCCCATTACTCTCTCCTCTCCTCTCCATCAGTCTCTCCTCTCTCCTCCTTCCCATTACTCTCTCCTCTCCATCAGTCTCTCCTCTCTCCTCCTTCCCATTACTCTCTCCTCTCCTCTCCATCAGTCTCTCCTCTCTCCTCCTTCCCATTACTCTCTCCTCTCCTCTCCATCAGTCTCTCCTCTCTCCTCCTTCCCATTACTCTCTCCTCTCCATCAGTCTCTCCTCTCTCCTCCTTCCCATTACTCTCTCCTCTCTCCTCTCTCCTCCTTCCCATTACTCTCTCCTCTCCTTTTCATCACTCTCTCCTCTCTTCTCCTTCCCAGTACTCTCTCCTCTCCATCAGTCTCTCCTTCCCATCACTCAATCACATGTATTTATAAAGCCCTTCTTACATCAGCCGATGTCACAAAGTGCTGTACAGAAACCCAGCCTAAAACCCCAAACAGCAAGCAATGCAGGTGTAGAAGCACGGTGGCTAGGAAAAACTCCCTAGAAAGGCCAAAACCTAGGAAGAAACCTAGAGAGGAACCAGGCTTTGACACCTCAGGAGTAAATGTCAGTTGGCTTTTCATAGCCGATCATTCAGAGTTAGAGACAGCAGGTACGGTAGAGAGAGAGAGAGTTGAAAACAGCAGGTCTGGGACAGGTAGCACGTCCGGTGAACAGGTCAGGGTTCCATAGCCGCAGGCAGAACAGTTGAAACTGGAGCAGCAGCACGGCCAGGTGGACTGGGGACAGCAAGGAGTCATCAGGCCAGGTAGTCCTGAGGCATGGTCCCAGGGCTCAGGTCCTCCGAGAGAGAGAGAGAAAGAGAGAATTAGAGAGAGCACACTTAAATTCACACAGGACACTGGATAAGACAGGAGAATTACTCCAGATATAACAGACTGACCCTAGCCCCCCGACACATAAACTACTGCAGCATAAATACTGGAGGCTGAGGCAGGAGGGGTCAGGAGACACTGTGGCCCGATCCGATGAAACAGGCAGGATATAACCCCACCCACTTTGCCAAAGCACAGCCCCCACACCACTAGAGGGATATCTTCAACCACCAACTTACCATCCTGAGACAAGGCCGAGTATAGCCCACGAAGATCTCCGCCATGGCACAACCCAAGGGGGGGGGGGGGGGGCCAACCCAGACAGGAAGATCACGTCACTGACTCAACCCACTCAGGTGACGCACCCCCTCCAGGGACGGCATGGAAGAGCACCAGTAAGCCAGTGACTCAGCCCCTGTAATAGGGTTAGAGGCAGAGAATCCCAGTGGAAAGAGGGGAACCGGCCAGGCAGAGACAGCAAGGGCGGTTCGTTGCTCCAGAGCCTTTCCGTTCACCTTCACACTCCTGGGCCAGACTACACTCAATCATATGACCCACTGAAAAGATGAGTCTTCAGTAAAGACTTAAAGGTTGAGACCGAGTCTGCGTCTCTCACATGGGTAGGCAGACCATTCCATAAAAATTGAGCTCTATAGGAGCTTAGAAATTCTAGGGACAATTAGGAGGCTTGCGTCTTGTGACCGTAGCGTACATGTAGGTATGTACGGCAGGACCAAATCAGAGAGATAGGTAGGAGCAGTAAAACCTTGAAATCAGCCCTTGCCTTAACAGGAAGCCAGTGTAGAGAGGCTAGCACTGGAGTAATATGATCACATTATTTACTCTCTCCTCTCCTTCCCATCAATCTCTCCTCTTCTCTCTCCTCATCACTCTCTCCTCTCCTCATCACTCTCTCTTCATCACTCTCTCTTCATCACTCTCTCCTCTCCTCATCACACTCCTCATCACTCTCTCTTCATCACTCTCTCCTCTCCTCATCACTCTCTCTTCATCACTCTCTCCTCTCCTCATCACATTCTCCTCTCTCCTCATCACTCTCTCTTCATCACTCTCTCTTCATCACTCTCTCCTCATCACTCTCTCCTCATCACTCTCTCTTCATCACTCTCTCCTCATCACTCTTTCCTCTCCTCATCACTCTCTCCTCTCCTCATCACTCTCTCCTCATCACTCTCTCTTCATCACTCTCTCCTCTCCTCATTACACTCCTCTCCTCATCACTCTCTTCATCACTCTCTCCTCATCACTCTCCTCATCACATTCTCCTCTCTCCTCATCACATTCTCCTCTCCTCATCACATTCTACTCTCTCTTCATCACTCTCTCCTCATCACATTCTCCTCTCCTCGCCACTCTCCTCATCACAATCTCCTCTTCTCACCACTCTCTCCTCTCCTCATCACATTCTCCTCTCTCCTCATCACTCTCTCTTCATCATTCTCTCCTCATCACTCTCTCCTCATCACATTCTCCTCATCACTCTCTCTTCATCATTCTATCCTCTCCTCATCACTCTCTCCTCTCCTCATCCCTCTCTCCTCATCACATTCTCCTCTCTCCTCATCATTCTCTCCTCTCCTCATCACATTCTCCTCTCCTCACCACTCTCTCATCACATTCTCCTCTCTCCTCATCACTCTCTCTTCATCATTCTCTCCTCTCCTCATCACTCTCTCCTCTCCTCATCGCTCTCTCCTCTCTCCTCATCACTCTCTCGTCATCATTCTCTCCTCATCACTCTCTCCTCTCCTCATCGCTCTCTCCTCTCTCCTCATCACTCTCTCCTCTCCTCATCGCTCTCTCCATCACTCTCTCCTCATCGCTCTCTCCTCTCTCCATCACTCTCTCCTCTCCTCATCACTCTCTCCTCTTCTCTCTCCTCTCCTTCCCATCAATCTCTCCTCATCTGTTTAGGTTTCTTCCTAGGTTTTGGCCTTTCTAGTGAGTTTTTCCAAGCCACCGTGCTTCTACACCTGCATTGCTTGCTGTTTGGGGTTTTAGGCTGGGTTTCTGTACAGCACTTTGTGACATGGGCTGATGTAAGAAGGGCTTTATAAATAAATCTCTCCTCTCCATCAATCTGTTCTCTCCTCGTTCCTCTCCACCACTATCACCACTAGTCTGTGAAAGTGACTGAACATCATGTGATACACTGAGGCCTTTCACAGTTACTGCTGTCATACACAGTATAATGTATAGTTACTGCTGTCACACACAGTATAATGTATAGTTACTGCTGTCATACACAGTATAATGTATAGTTACTGCTGTCATACACAGTATAATGTATAGTTACTGCTGTCACACACAGTATAATGTATAGTTACTGCTGTCATACACAGTATAATGTATAGTTACTGCTGTCATACACAGTATAATGTATAGTTACTGCTGTCACACACAGTATAATGCAGGGTTATTAATGCTGTCACACACAGTATAATGTATAGTTACTGCTGTCACACACAGTATAATGCAGGGTTATTAATGCTGTCACACGCAGTATAATGTATAGTTACTGCTGTCATACACAGTATAATGTATAGTTACTGCTGTCATACACAGTATAATGCAGGGTTATTACTGCTGTCACACACAGTATAATGTATAGTTACTGCTGTCATACACAGTATAATGTATAGTTACTGCTGTCATACACAGTATAATATATAGTTACTGCTGTCATACACAGTATAATGTATAGTTACTGCTGTCATACACAGTATAATGTATAGTTACTGCTGTCATACACAGTATAATGTATAGTTACTGCTGTCACACACAGTATAATGTATAGTTACTGCTGTCATACACAGTATAATGCAGGGTTATTACTGCTGTCACACACAGTATAATGTATAGTTACTGCTGTCATACACAGTATAATGCAGGGTTATTAATGCTGTCACACACAGTATAATGTATAGTTACTGCTGTCATACACAGTATAATGTATAGTTACTGCTGTCATACACAGTATAATGTATAGTTACTGCTGTCATACACAGTATAATGTATAGTTACTGCTGTCACACACAGTATAATGTATAGTTACTGCTGTCATACACAGTATAATGCAGGGTTATTACTGCTGTCATACACAGTATAATGCAGGGTTATTAATGCTGTCACACACAGTATAATGCAGGGTTATTACTGCTGTCATACACAGTATAATGCAGGGTTATTAATGCTGTCATACACAGTATAATGCAGGGTTATTACTGCTGTCATACACAGTATAATGCAGGGTTATTACTGCTGTCATACACAGTATAATGCAGGGTTATTACTGCTGTCATACACAGTATAATGCAGGGTTATTACTGCTGTCATACACAGTATAATGCAGGGTTATTAATGCTGTTTGGTGTCATGATGTGACCTGTCTGTCTACCAAGCCCCTCCTATGTGACGTCTGTCTGTCTGTCTGTCTACCAAGCCCCTCCTGTGTGATGTCTATCGGTCTGTCTCTCTACCAAGCCCCTCCTGTGTGATGTCTATCGGTCTGTCTCTCTACCAAGCCCCTCCTATGTGATGTCTGTCTGTCTGTCTGTCTACCAAGCCCCTCCTATGTGATGTCTATCTGTCTGTCTGTCTACCAAGCCCCTCCTATGTGATATCTACCTGTCTGTCCGTCTGTGTCTGTCTGCCAGTGATGCTGACTAAATGAAAGAGTGATGATGTCACTTGGAGTCACATGCTTTTACCTCCTACCACACACAGGAAGTTCCTTCTAGGAGAAGGGCAGCCCTGGATAACGCTCTGTGGGGAGACATGTCACAGTGAGACGCTCTGTAGGGAGACATGTCACAGTGAGACGCTCTGTAGGGAGACATGTCACAGTGAGACACTGTAGGGAGAAATGTCACAGTGAGACGCTCTGTAGGGAGACATGTCACAGTGAGACACTCTGTAGGGAGACATGTCACAGTGAGACACTCTGTAGGGAGACATGTCACAGTGAGACACTCTGTAGGGAGAAATGTCACAGTGAGACACTCTGTAGGGAGAAATGTCACAGTGAGACGCTCTGTAGGGAGACATGTCACAGTGAGACACTCTGTAGGGAGAAATGTCACAGTGAGACACTCTGTAGGGAGAAATGTCACAGTGAGACGCTCTGTAGGGAGAAATGTCACAGTGAGACACTCTGTAGGGAGAAATGTGTCTCAGTGAGACGCTCTGTCGTCGTTGAGAAATGTCTCCCAGGCAGTGGAACTGAAGCGTCTCCCGATGTGTCCAGACTGGCTTTTCCACCAGCCGTAGTAGCAGCAGGCCAGAGACTAGAGACCTGCCATAGTTATTAAGATAGTTGAACAGATACCACATTCCACTTCCTGTAAAGCATTTGGTCCAACCAGGTTAGGAATGTACTGTAGTAGGAAGTCAGCGGGGAATGAGTCAGATCTGGTGAGACCACAGACAGTGTTTAAACATAGTCAACATAATGTCATTGTGACATTATAACCGTAAACACCTAACGTCTGATCCCAGTACAGGCCTCTGGAAGTCACATTATAACAGGCCTCTGGATTTCACATTATAACAGTGTATTCCTAACATCTGATCCCAGTACAGGCCTCTGGAAGTCACATTATAACAGTGTATTCCTAATGTCTGATCCCAGTACAGGCCTCTGGAAGTCACATTATAACAGGCCTCTGGAAGTCACATTATAACAGTGTATTCCTAACATCTGATCCCAGTACAGGCCTCTGGAAGTCACATTATAACAGTGTATTCCTAACATCTGATCCCAGTACAGGCCTCTGGTAGTCACATTATAACCGTAAACACCTAACATCTGATCCCAGTACAGGCCTCTGGAAGTCACATTATAACAGTGTATTCCTAACGTCTGATCCCAGTACAGGCCTCTGGAAGTCACATTATAACAGTGTATTCCTAACGTCTGATCCCAGTACAGGCCTCTGGAAGTCACATTATAACAGTGTATTCCTAACGTCTGATCCCAGTACAGGCCTCTGGAAGTCACATTATAACAGTGTATTCCTAATGTCTGATCCCAGTACAGGCCTCAGGAAGTCACATTATAACAGTGTATTCCTAACGTCTGATCCCAGTACAGGCCTCAGGAAGTCACATTATAACAGGCCTCTGGAAGTCACATTATAACAGTGTATTCCTAACGTCTGATCCCAGTACAGGCCTCTGGAAGTCACATTATAACAGTGTATTCCTAACGTCTGATCCCAGTACAGGCCTCTGGAAGTCACATTATAACAGTGTATTCCTAACGTCTGATCCCAGTACAGGCCTCTGGAAGTCACATTATAACAGTGTATTCCTAACGTCTGATCCCAGTACAGGCCTCTGGAAGTCACATTATAACAGTGTATTCCTAATGTCTGATCCCAGTACAGGCCTCAGGAAGTCACATTATAACAGTGTATTCCTAACGTCTGATCCCAGTACAGGCCTCAGGAAGTCACATTATAACAGGCCTCTGGAAGTCACATTATAACAGTGTATTCCTAACGTCGGATCCCAGTACAGGCCTCTGAGTCAAACAGAACGACAACATACTGATCTCCTTATTTAACATCCTGGGTTTGTTTTCATTAGAATCACCTCCCGTGTATCAACATGCCCAGTCCGTCTCACACCCAGAACTCAGGGGCACATTCAACCACTACTTTCATACTGTGGTACAATTCAAACCAAAAAGCCTTCCTCATTATCCTCACCTCAGACCTTTATCAATGATTCATACTAGCAGGCAACAGCACGCTCCGTATCGACAGCCCACTCAGACTGACCACTACAGCCCCACGATGGAGGTTACAACTAGTAATGTCTCTGTGTCTGGTTGGTGGGATTGGACAGTCCTGAGGACCTGTGTAATAATGTCTCTGTGTCTGGTTGGTAGGATTGGACAGCCCTGAGGACCTGTGTAATAATGTCTCTGTGTCTGGTTGATAGGATTGGACAGCCCTGAGGACCTGTGTAATAATGTCTCTGTGTCTGGTTGGTAGGATTGGACAGTCCTGAGGACCTGTGTAATAATGTCTCTGTGTCTGGTTGATAGGATTGGACAGTCCTGAGGACCTGTGTAGTAATGTCTCTGTGTCTGGTTGACAGGATTGGACAGCCCTGAGGACCTGTGTAATAATGTCTCTGTGTCTGGTTGATAGGATTGGACAGTCCTGAGGACCTGTGTAATAATGTCTCTGTGTCTGGTTGACAGGATTGGACAGCCCTGAGGACCTGTGTAGTAATGTCTCTGTGTCTGGTTGACAGGATTGGACAGCCCTGAGGACCTGTGTAGTAATGTCTCTGTGTCTGGTTGACAGGATTGGACAGCCCTGAGGACCTGTGTAATAATGTCTCTGTGTCTGGTTGACAGGATTGGACAGCCCTGAGGACCTGTGTAATAATGTCTCTGTGTCTGGTTGACAGGATTGGACAGCCCTGAGGACCTGTGTAATAATGTCTCTGTGTCTGGTTGGTAGGATTGGACAGCCCTGAGGACCTGTGTAATAATGTCTCTGTGTCTGGTTGGTAGGATTGGACAGCCCTGAGGACCTGTGTAATAATGTCTCTGTGTCTGGTTGACAGGATTGGACAGCCCTGAGGACCTGTGTAATAATGTCTCTGTGTCTGGTTGACAGGATTGGACAGCCCTGAGGACCTGTGTAATAATGTCTCTGTGTCTGGTTGACAGGATTGGACAGCCCTGAGGACCTGTGTGTGCTCTACTCTAACAGAGCAGCCTGCTACCTGAAAGATGGAAACAGCTCTGAGTGTATACAGGACTGCACCAGGTGAGACCCTCCTCAACAACTATACATTATCATATACATTATTACAGACATTATTATAGACATTATCATAGACATTATTATAGACATTATATACGTTATTATAGACATTATAGACATTATTATAGACATTGTGCCCTACTGCAGACCACAGGGACCAGTCTATTCCCTATATAGTGCCCTACTGCAGACCACAGGGACCAGTCTATTCCCTATATAGTGCCCTACTGCAGACCACAGGGACCAGTCTATTCCCTATATAGTGCCCTACTGCAGACCACAGGGACCAGTCTATTCCCTATATAGTGCCCTACTGCAGACCACAGGGACCAGTCTATTCCCTATATAGTGCCCTACTGCAGACCACAGTGACCAGTCTATTCCCTATATAGTGCCCTACTGCAGACCACAGGGACCAGTCTATTCCCTATATAGTGCCCTACTGCAGACCACAGGGACCAGTCTAGCTTGGTTGGTCTGGTTGAAACCATAGAGGAGGCTTGGTTGGTCTGGTTGGTCTGGTTGGTCTGGTTGAAACCATAGAGGAGGCTTGGTTGGTCTGGTTGGTCTGGTTGTAACCATAGAGGAGGCTTGGTTGGTCTGGTTGAAACCATAGAGGAGGCTTGGTTGGTCTGGTTGGTCTGGTTGAAACCATAGTGGAGGCTTGGTTGGTCTGATTGGTCTGGTTGTAACCATAGAGGAGGCTTGGTTGGTCTGATTGGTCTGGTTGTAACCATAGAGGAGGCTTGGTTGGTCTGGTTGAAACCATAGAGGAGGCTTGGTTGGTCTGGTTGGTCTGGTTGTAACCATAGAGGAGGCTTGGTTGGTCTGGTTGGTCTGGTTGAAACCATAGTGGAGGCTTGGTTGGTCTGGTTGTAACCATAGAGGAGGCTTGGTTGGTCTGGTTGGTCTGGTTGAAACCATAGTGGAGGCTTGGTTGGTCTGGTTGGTCTGGTTGAAACCATAGAGGAGGCTTGGTTGGTCTGGTTGGTCTGGTTGAAACCATAGAGGAGGCTTGGTTGGTCTGGTTGAAACCATAGTGGAGGCTTGGTTGGTCTGGTTGAAACCATAGTGGAGGCTTGGTTGGTCTGGTTGAAACCATAGAGGAGGCTTGGCTGGTCTGGTTGGTCTGGTTGAAACCATAGTGGAGGCTTGGTTGGTCTGGTTGAAACCATAGAGGAGGCTTGGTTGGTCTGGTTGGTCTGGTTGAAACCATAGAAGAGGCTTGATTGGTCTGGTTGGTCTGGTTGAAACCATAGAAGAGGCTTGGCTGGTCTGGTTGAAACCATAGAGGAGGCTTGGCTGGTCTGGTTGGTCTGGTTGAAACTATACATTATCATATACATTATTACAGACATTATTATAGACATTATCATAGACATTATTATAGACATTATATACGTTATTATAGACATTATAGACATTATTATAGACATTATGCCCTACTGCAGACCACAGGGACCAGTCTATTCCCTATATAGTGCCCTACTGCAGACCACAGGGACCAGTCTATTCCCTATATAGTGCCCTACTGCAGACCACAGGGACCAGTCTATTCCCTATATAGTGCCCTACTGCAGACCACAGGGACCAGTCTATTCCCTATATAGTGCCCTACTGCAGACCACAGGGACCAGTCTATTCCCTATATAGTGCCCTACTGCAGACCACAGGGACCAGTCTATTCCCTATATAGTGCCCTACTGCAGACCACAGTGACCAGTCTATTCCCTATATAGTGCCCTACTGCAGACCACAGGGACCAGTCTATTCCCTATATAGTGCCCTACTGCAGACCACAGGGACCAGTCTAGCTTGGTTGGTCTGGTTGAAACCATAGAGGAGGCTTGGTTGGTCTGGTTGGTCTGGTTGGTCTGGTTGAAACCATAGAGGAGGCTTGGTTGGTCTGGTTGGTCTGGTTGTAACCATAGAGGAGGCTTGGTTGGTCTGGTTGAAACCATAGAGGAGGCTTGGTTGGTCTGGTTGAAACCATAGTGGAGGCTTGGTTGGTCTGGTTGTAACCATAGAGGAGGCTTGGTTGGTCTGATTGGTCTGGTTGTAACCATAGAGGAGGCTTGGTTGGTCTGGTTGAAACCATAGAGGAGGCTTGGTTGGTCTGGTTGGTCTGGTTGTAACCATAGAGGAGGCTTGGTTGGTCTGGTTGGTCTGGTTGAAACCATAGTGGAGGCTTGGTTGTAACCATAGAGGAGGCTTGGTTGGTCTGGTTGGTCTGGTTGAAACCATAGTGGAGGCTTGGTTGGTCTGGTTGGTCTGGTTGAAACCATAGAGGAGGCTTGGTTGGTCTGGTTGGTCTGGTTGAAACCATAGAGGAGGCTTGGTTGGTCTGGTTGAAACCATAGTGGAGGCTTGGTTGGTCTGGTTGAAACCATAGTGGAGGCTTGGTTGGTCTGGTTGGTCTGGTTGAAACCATAGAGGAGGCTTGGCTGGTCTGGTTGGTCTGGTTGAAACCATAGTGGAGGCTTGGTTGGTCTGGTTGAAACCATAGAGGAGGCTTGGTTGGTCTGGTTGGTCTGGTTGAAACCATAGAAGAGGCTTGATTGGTCTGGTTGGTCTGGTTGAAACCATAGAAGAGGCTTGGCTGGTCTGGTTGAAACCATAGAGGAGGCTTGGCTGGTCTGGTTGGTCTGGTTGAAACCATAGAGGAGGCTTGGCTGGTCTGGTTGGTCTGGTTGTAACCATAGTGGAGGCTTGGTTGGTCTGGTTGAAACCATAGAGGAGGCTTGGTTGGTCTGGTTGGTCTGGTTGAAACCATAGAAGAGGCTTGATTGGTCTGGTTGAAACCATAGTGGAGGCTTGGTTGGTCTGGTTGAAACCATAGAGGAGGCTTGATTGGTCTGGTTGGTCTGGTTGAAACCATAGAGGAGGCTTGGTTGGTCTGGTTGAAACCATAGTGGAGGCTTGGTTGGTCTGGTTGAAACCATAGTGGAGGCTTGGTTGGTCTGGTTGAAACCATAGAGGAGGCTTGGCTGGTCTGGTTGGTCTGGTTGAAACCATAGTGGAGGCTTGGTTGGTCTGGTTGAAACCATAGAGGAGGCTTGGTTGGTCTGGTTGGTCTGGTTGAAACCATAGAAGAGGCTTGATTGGTCTGGTTGGTCTGGTTGAAACCATAGAAGAGGCTTGGCTGGTCTGGTTGAAACCATAGAGGAGGCTTGGCTGGTCTGGTTGGTCTGGTTGAAACCATAGAGGAGGCTTGGCTGGTCTGGTTGGTCTGGTTGTAACCATAGTGGAGGCTTGGTTGGTCTGGTTGAAACCATAGAGGAGGCTTGGTTGGTCTGGTTGGTCTGGTTGAAACCATAGAAGAGGCTTGATTGGTCTGGTTGAAACCATAGTGGAGGCTTGGTTGGTCTGGTTGAAACCATAGAGGAGGCTTGATTGGTCTGATTGGTCTGGTTGTAACCATAGAGGAGGCTTGGTTGGTCTGATTGGTCTGGTTGTAACCATAGAGGAGGCTTGGTTGGTCTGGTTGAAACCATAGAGGAGGCTTGGTTGGTCTGGTTGGTCTGGTTGAAACCATAGTGGAGGCTTGGTTGGTCTGGTTGTAACCATAGTGGAGGCTTGGCTGGTCTGGTTGTAACCATAGAGGAGGCTTGGTTGGTCTGGTTGGTCTGGTTGTAACCATAGAGGAGGCTTGGTTGGTCTGGTTGGTCTGGTTGAAACCATAGTGGAGGCTTGGTTGGTCTGGTTGAAACCATAGAGGAGGCTTGGTTGGTCTGGTTGGTCTGGTTGAAACCATAGAGGAGGCTTGGTTGGTCTGGTTGAAACCATAGTGGAGGCTTGGTTGGTCTGGTTGAAACCATAGTGGAGGCTTGGTTGGTCTGGTTGGTCTGGTTGTAACCATAGAGGAGGCTTGGTTGGTCTGGTTGGTCTGGTTGAAACCATAGTGGAGGCTTGGTTGGTCTGGTTGGTCTGGTTGAAACCATAGAGGAGGCTTGGTTGGTCTGGTTGGTCTGGTTGAAACCATAGAGGAGGCTTGGTTGGTCTGGTTGAAACCATAGTGGAGGCTTGGTTGGTCTGGTTGAAACCATAGTGGAGGCTTGGTTGGTCTGGTTGGTCTGGTTGAAACCATAGAGGAGGCTTGGCTGGTCTGGTTGGTCTGGTTGAAACCATAGTGGAGGCTTGGTTGGTCTGGTTGAAACCATAGAGGCTTGGTTGGTCTGGTTGGTCTGGTTGAAACCATAAAAGAGGCTTGATTGGTTTGGTTGGTCTGGTTGAAACCATAGAAGAGGCTTGATTGGTCTGGTTGAAACCATAGTGGAGGCTTGGCTGGTCTGGTTGAAACCATAGTGGAGGCTTGATTGGTCTGGTTGAAACCATAGTGGAGGCTTGGTTGGTCTGGTTGGTCTGGTTGAAACCATAGAGGAGGCTTGGTTGGTCTGGTTGGTACCATAGAGGAGGCTTGGCTGGTCTGGTTGAAGTTCTGGTGCGTGGGTAAAATCACTGGGGAAGCCAAGCCAGAAAATATTCCACATTCCAACCTGTGTGCTGTGATAATTGCGTTGTTTGCTCTATAACCTGTTAGATCATATGCCTGGACATCATGATAAATAGGCCTAAGGCCTGAGACAATAAGAATACATTCAACCACACCTTTGTTTCATCACAAAACCTGAGTCTGATACAGTGACATCTGATTTGTGTGTGTGTGTGTGTGTGTGTGTGTGTGTTCGTTCATGCAAGTAGAAAAAACAAGTTGTCTCACCCTACTGGTAGAGAAACACCAATGCCATCCTCCTCTCTTCACGTTGACTCACCCTACTGGTAGAGAAACACCAATGCCATCCTCCTCTCTTCAAGCCCCTCATGCTACATGCGCTAGGTAGCTAGGTACTATAGTGTAGGTGTATACAGGGCCAGACCTGATCCCTTCCTATCCTCAGTCTCATGCTATTTAAACCTGCAGGTCCTTGGAGCTGCAGCCCTTCTCCCTCAAGCCCCTCCTACGCAGAGCCATGGCTTATGAGACTATGGAGCGGTACCGACAGGCCTACGTGGATTACAAGACCGTGCTGCAGATAGATATCAGTGTGCAGGCTGCACACGACAGTGTTAACAGGTAAACTACTCTACCTTTACCCTCATTAGACAGTGTTAACAGGTAAACTACTCCCCTCACCTTTACCCTCATTAGACAGTATTAACAGGTAAACTACTCCACCTTTACCCTCATTAGACAGTGTTAACAGGTAAACTATTCCACCTTTACCCTCATTAGACAGTGTTAACAGGTAAACTACTCCACCTTTACCCTCATTAGACAGTGTTAACAGGTAAACTGCTCCCCTCACCTTTACCCTCATTAGACAGTGTTAACAGGTAAACTACTCCACCTTTACCCTCATTAGACAGTGTTAACAGGTAAACTACTCCACCTTTACCCTCATTAGACAGTGTTAACAGGTAAACTACTCCACCTTTACCCTCATTAGACAGTGTTAACAGGTAAACTACTCCACCTTTACCCTCATTAGACAGTGTTAACAGGTAAACTACTCCACCTTTACCCTCATTAGACAGTGTTAACAGGTAAACTACTCCCCTCACCTTTACCCTCATTAGACAGTGTTAACAGGTAAACTACTCCTCACCTTTACCCTCATTAGACAGTGTTAACAGGTAAACTACTCCACCTTTACCCTCATTAGACAGTGTTAACAGGTAAACTACTCCACCTTTACCCTCATTAGACAGTGTTAACAGGTAAACTACTCCACCTTTATCCTCATTAGACAGTGTTAACAGGTAAACTACTCCACCTTTACCCTCATTAGACAGTGTTAACAGGTAAACTACTCCACCCTCACCTTTACCCTCATTAGACAGTGTTAACAGGCAAACTACTCCACCTTTACCCTCATTAGACAGTGTTAACAGGTAAACTACTCCCCTCACCTTTACCCTCATTAGACAGTGTTAACAGGTAAACTACTCCACCCTCACCTTTACCCTCATTAGACAGTGTTAACAGGTAAACTACTCTACCTTTACCCTCATTAGACAGTGTTAACAGGTAAACTACTCCACCTTTACCCTCATTAGACAGTGTTAACAGGTAAACTACTCTACCTTTACCCTCATTAGACAGTGTTAACAGGTAAACTACTCCACCTTTACCCTCATTAGACAGTGTTAACAGGTAAACTACTCCACCCTCACCTTTACCCTCATTAGACAGTGTTAACAGGTAAACTACTCCACCTTTACCCTCATTAGACAGTGTTAACAGGTAAACTACACCACCCTCACCTTTACCCTCATTAGACAGTGTTAACAGGTAACCTACTCTACCTTTACCCTCATTAGACAGTGTTAACAGGTAAACTACTCCACCTTTACACTCATTAGACAGTGTTAACAGGTAAACTACTCCCCTCACCTTTACCCTCATTAGACAGTGTTAACAGGTAAACTACTCCCCTCACCTTTACCCTCATTAGACAGTGTTAACAGGTAAACTACTCCACCTTTACCCTCATTAGACAGTGTTAACAGGTAAACTACTTCACCCTCACCTTTACCCTCATTAGACAGTGTTAACAGGTAAACTACTCCACCTTTACCCTCATTAGACAGTGTTAACAGGTAAACTACTCCACCTTTACCCTCATTAGACAGTGTTAACAGGTAAACTACTCCACCTTTACCCTCATTAGACAGTGTTAACAGGTAAACTACTCCACCTTTACCCTCATTAGAAAGTGTTAACAGGTAAACTACTCCACCTTTACCCTCATTAGACAGTGTTAACAGGTAAACTACTCCACCTTTACCCTCATTAGACAGTGTTAACAGGTAAACTACTCCACCTTTACCCTCATTAGACAGTGTTAACAGGCAAACTACTCCACCTTTATCCTCATTAGGGTTGCAAAGTTCCGTTAACTTCCCAGGTTTTCCAGAAATCCCAGTTGGTGGATTCCTGGAATCAGGAGACCGTGAGCAGGTCATCTGGAATCAGGAGACCATGAGCAGGCCATCTGGAATCAGGAGACCATGAGCAGGCCATCTGGAATCAGGAGACCATGAGCAGGCCATCTGGAATCAGGAGACTGTGAGCAGGCCATCTGGAATCAGGAGACCGTGAGCAGGCCATCTGGAATCAGGAGACCATGAACAGGCCATCTGGAATCAGGAGACTGTGAGCAGGCCATCTGGAATCAGGAGACCGTGAGCAGGCCATCTGTAATCAGGAGACTGCGAGCAAGCCATCTGGAATCAGGAGACCATCAACAGGCCATCTGGAATCAGGAGACCATGAACAGGCCATCTGGAATCAGGAGACTGTGAGCAGGCCATCTGTAATCAGGAGACCATGAGCAGGCCATCTGGAATCAGGAGACTGTGAGCAGGCCACCTGGAATCCACAAAGCAGGATATCTGGAATCAGGAGACCACGGACAGGCCATCTGGAATAAGGAGACCATGAGCAGGCCATCTGGAATCAACCGAGCAGGCCATCTGGAATCAGGAGACCATGAGCAGGCCATCTGGAATCAGGAGACTGTGAGCAGGCCATCTGGAATCAGGAGACTGTGAGCAGGCCATCTGGAATCAGGAGACCATGAACAGGCCATCTGGAATCAGGAGACTGTGAGCAGGCCATCTGGAATCAGGAGACCATGAGCAGGCCATCTGGAATCAGGAGACTGTGAGCAGGCCACCTGGAATCCACAAAGCAAGATATCTGGAATCAGGAGACCACCGAGCAGGCCATCTGGAATCAGGAGACCATGAGCAGGCCATCTGGAATCAGGAGACCGTGAGCAGGCCATCTGGAAACCACCGAGAAGGATATCTAGAAAACCTGGACATTTTGGGAAAGTTAACAGAATTGATCCACCCTACAGTCACAACCATGTGAAGTGATTGAGAGTTGTTTGAAAAGGCCCAAGTCAGACCGCCTTAACTATAGACTCTTAATTATCCAGCTCAGACGTCAATCTTCTTCAAGCAAACGCTGTGGTGTGAATTACCTGCTGTCCCTCCCAGTCCTCTAGCTACTGCAGCTACACGCTATTTATACACTGTCCCTCCCAGTCCTCTAGCTACTGCAGCTACACGCTATTTATACACTGTCCCTCCCAGTCCTCTAGCTACTGCAGCTACACGCTATTTATACACTGTCCCTCCCAGTCCTCTAGCTACTGCAGCTACACGCTATTTATACACTGTCCCTCCCAGTCCTCTAGCTACTGCAGCTACACGCTATTTATACACTGTCCCTCCCAGTCCTCTAGCTACTGCAGCTACACGCTATTTATACACTGTCCCTCCCAGTCCTCTAGCTACTGCAGCTACACGCTATTTATACACTGTCCCTCCCAGTCCTCTAGCTACTGCAGCTACACGCTATTTATACACTGTCCCTCCCAGTCCTCTAGCTACTGCAGCTACACGCTATTTATACACTGTCCCTCCCAGTCCTCTAGCTACTGCAGCTACACGCTATTTATACACTGTCCCTCCCAGTCCTCTAGCTACTGCAGCTACACGCTATTTATACACTGTCCCTCCCAGTCCTCTAGCTACTGCAGCTACACGCTATTTATACACTGTCCCTCCCAGTCCTCTAGCTACTGCAGCTACACGCTATTTATACACTGTCCCTCCCAGTCCTCTAGCTACTGCAGCTACACGCTATTTATACACTGTCCCTCCCAGTCCTCTAGCTACTGCAGCTACACGCTATTTATACACTGTCCCTCCCAGTCCTCTAGCTACTGCAGCTACACGCTATTTATACACTGTCCCTCCCAGTCCTCTAGCTACTGCAGCTACACGCTATTTATACACTGTCCCTCCCAGTCCTCTAGCTACTGCAGCTACACGCTATTTATACACTGTCCCTCCCAGTCCTCTAGCTACTGCAGCTACACGCTATTTATACACTGTCCCTCCCAGTCCTCTAGCTACTGCAGCTACACGCTATTTATACACTGTCCCTCCCAGTCCTCTAGCTACTGCAGCTACACGCTATTTATACACTGTCCCATGATAGAGGATAGCTGGGAGGATAACGCCGTGTGTGTGTGTGTGGTTCCTCCAGGATCACGCGGTTACTGATAGAGCAGGACGGAGAACAGTGGAGAGAGAAACTACCTGAGATCCCTCTGGTCCCACTATCAGCTCAGCAGCACCGCAGGGAGGAACCACCCAGCGCTGAGGTCCTACAGGCCAGAGCAGAGAAGGCCAAGCAGCATGCAGGTAGGGCTCTCACTCAGCCGAGTCCACACTCTTAGAACAAAAGGGTTCCAAGGTTTCTTTGGCTGTCCCCACAGGAGAACCCTTTGACGAACCCTTTTTGGTTCCAGGTAGAACTCTTTTGGGTTCCATGTAGAACCCTTTTCGGTTCCAGGTAGAACTCTTTAGGGTTCCATGTAGAACTCTCTGGGGAAAGGGTTCTACCTGGAACCAAAAGTGTTCTACCTGGAACCAAAAAGGGTTTGTCAAAGGGTTCTCCTATGGGGACCGCTGAAGAACTCTTTTAGGTTCTAGATAGCACCTATTTTTCTAAGCGTGTAGTCACCCAGAAGCTAATCAGTGTCCGCTGACCAGCCGTTTCCTCTGTCACAAGAGACTACATTCAGCCTGACTCACAGCATGAGTCCAGAATGACCCCCTACTCCCTATGTTGTTCACTAATTCTGACCAGAGCCCATAGCACCCTATTCCCTATATAGTGCACTACCTTTGGCCAGAGCCCAGGGTTAAACGCAGTGCAATAGGGTGGCATTTTCTGTTAAGCAAGCATCATCATCATTCCTCATCCTCTTTCTGTTGTGAGCTGGAACCTTCAAAGGTCTTATAGTCTACTGCAGCAGTAGAGACAGGAGACACTGTCTGCTAGAGGACTGGAGGGGGACATACTGTCTGTTAGAGGACTGGAGGGGGACATACTGTCTGTTAGAGGACTGGAGGGGGACTAGTGGAACAGAGAGAGGAGACATACTGTCTGCTAGAGGACTGGAGGGGGACATACTGTCTGCTAGAGGACTGGAGGGAGACATACTGTCTGCTAGAGGACTGGAGGGAGACATACTGTCTGCTAGAGGACTGAAGGGGGACATACTGTTTGCTGCTGGAGCCCCTTCCCCCTAGCCTTATACCCTAGCCCCTCCTCCCTCGCCCCTCCCCCCTCCCCCCTAACCCTATAACCTTCCCCTTCCCCCTAGCCTTATACCCTAGCCCCTCCTCCCTCACCCTATACCCTAGCCCCTCCCCCTAACCCTATACCCTAGCCCTCTTTCCCTAGCCTTATACCCTAGCCCCTCCTCCCTCGCCCCTCCCCCCTAACCCTATAACCTTCCCCTTCCCCCTAGCCTTATACCCTAGACCCTCCTCCCTCGCCCTATACCCTAGCCCTCTTTCCCTAGCCTTATACCCTAGCCCTATACCCTAGCCCCTCCCCCCTAGCCCTATACCCTAGCCCCTCCCCCCAGCCCTACTCTCCCTAGCCCTTCCCCCTAGCCTTATCCCCTAGCCCCTCTCCCCTAGCCCTACTCTCCCTAGCCCTTCCCATCTAGCCATAGCCCCTCCCCCTAGCCTTATCCCCTAGACCCTCTCCCCTAGCCTTATCCCCTAGCCATATACCCCTAGCCCCAGTCCTAGCCTCAGTCTTATCCTCAGCACCAGTCCTAGCCTCAGCCCTATACCCTAGCCCCAGCCTCAGCCCCATACCCTAGCCCCAGCCTCAGCCCTATACCCTAGCCCCAGCCCTATACCCTAGCCTCAGCCCTATACCCTAGCCTCAGCCCTATACCCTAGCCACAGCCCTATATCCTAGCCACAGCCTCAGCCCTATGCCCTATCTATACCCTAGCCCCAGCCTCAGCCCCATACCCTAGCCCCAGCCCTATACCCCAGCCTCAGCCCTATACCCTAGCCCCAGCCTCAGCCCTATACCCCAGCCCTATACCCAAACCCTAGCTCCAGCCTTAGCCCTATACCCAAGCCCTATACCCAAGCCCCAGCCCTATACCCTAGCCCCAGCCCTATACCCTAGCCCTATACCCTAGCCCCAGCCTCAGCCCTATACCCTATCCCCAGCCCTATACCCTAGCCCCAGCCCTATACCCTAGCCCCAGCCCTATACCCCAGCCTCAGCCCTATACCCTACACCCTAACCCCAGCCCTGTACCCTAGCCCCAGCCTCAGCCCTATACCCCAGCCTCAGCCCTATAACCCAGCCCTATACCCAAGCCCTAGCCCCAGCCTCAGCCTCAGTCCTAGCCCTGTACCCAAGCCCTAGCCCCAGCCTCAGCCCTATACCCCAGCCTCAGCCCTGTCTATACCCTAGCCTCAGCCCTATACCCTATCCCCAGTCCCAGCCCTAGCCTCAGCCCTATACCCTATAACCAAGCCCCAGCCCTATACCCTAGCCCCTGCCTCAGCTCTATACCCTATACCCTAGCCTCAGCCCTATACCCTAGCCTCAGCCCTATACCCTAGCCTTAGCCCTATACCCTATACCCTAGCCCCAGCCCCAGTCCTATACCCTAGCCCCAGTCCTATACCCTAGCCCCAGTTCCAGTCACAGCCCCAGTCCTAGCTCCAGCCCCAGTCCTAGCCCCAGTCCTAGCCCCAGTCCTATGTCCTAGCCCCAGTCCTAGCCCCAGTCTCAGCCCTATACCCTAGCCCCAGTCCTAGCCCCAGTCTCAGCCCTATACCCTAGCCCCAACCCTAGCCCCAGTCTCAGCCCTATACCCTAGCCCTATACCCTATACCCTGCCCCAGTCCTATACCCTAGCCCTATACCCTAGCCCCAGTCCTATACCCTAGCCCCAGCCCCAGTTCCAGTCACAGCCCCAGTCCTAGCTCCAGCCCCAGTCCTAGCCCCAGCCCCAGTCCTATGTCCTAGCCCCAGTCCTAGCCCCAGTCTCAGCCCTATACCCTAGCCCTAGGCCCAGTCCTAGCCCCAGTCCCAGCCCTAGCCCCAGTCCTAGCCCCAGCCCCAGTCCTATACCCTAGCCCCAGCCCTAGCCCCAGTCCTAGCCCCAGTCCCAGTCCTATACCCTAGCCCCAGCCCCAGTCTCAGCCCCAGTCTCAGCCCTAGCCTCAGCCCCAGTCTCAGGGCCGTGCTGTAGTCCTAGCCCCAGCCCCAGTCCCAGCCCCAGGGCCGTGCTCTAGCCCCAGCCCCAGTCCCATCCCCAGCCCTAGCCTCAGCCCCAGTCCTATACCTCAGCCCCAGTCCTATACCCCAGCCCCAGTCTCAGGGCCGTGCTGCAGCCTCAGCCCCAGTCTCAGGGCCGTGCTGCAGTCCCAGCCCCAGTCCTATTCCTCAGCCCCAGCCCCAGTCCTATACCCCAGCCCCCCAGCCCCAGTCTCAGGGCCGTGCTGCAGTCCCAGCCCCAGCCCTATACCCCAGCCCCAGCCCCAGTCCTATACCACAGCCCCCCAGCCCCAGTCTCAGGGCCGAGCTGCAGTCCCAGCCCCAGTCCTATACCCCATCCCCAGCCCCAGTCCTATACCCCAGCCCCAGCCCCAGTCCTATACCCCAGCCCCAGTCTCAGGGCCGAGCTGCAGTCCCAGCCCCAGTCCTATACCCCAGCCCCAGCCCCAGTCCTATACCCCAGCCCCAGTCTCAGGGCCGTGCTGCAGTCCCAGTCCCAGCCCCAGCCCCAGTCTCAGGGCCGTGCTGCAGTCCCAGTCCCAGCCCCAGCCCCAGTCTCAGGGCCGTGCTGCAGTCCCAGTCCCAGCCCCAGGGCCGTGCTGCAGCCCCAGCCCCAGTCCTAGCCCCAGTCCTATACCTCAGCCCCAGTCCTATACCCCAGCCCCTGCCCCAGTCTCAGGGCCGTGCTGCAGCCTCAGCCCCAGTCTCAGGGCCGTGCTGCAGTCCCAGCCCCAGTCCTATTCCCCAGCCCCAGTCCTATACCCCAGCCCCCCAGCCCCAGTCTCAGGGCCGTGCTGCAGTCCCAGTCCCAGCCCCAGCCCCAGCCCCAGTCTCTGGGCCGTGCTGCAGTCTCAGCCCCAGTCCCAGTCCCAGCCCCAGCCTCAGGGCCGTGCTCCAGCCCCAGTCTCAGGGCCGTGCTGCAGCCCCAGCCCCAGTCTCAGGGCCGTGCTGCAGCCCCAGTCCTAGCCCCAGCCCCAGTCCCCAGTCTCAGGGCCGTGCTGCAGTCCCAGTCCCAGCCCCAGCCCCAGTCTCAGGGCCGTGCTGCAGCCCCAGTCCTAGCCCCATCCCCAGCCCCAGTCCCCAGCCCCAGTCTCAGGGCCGTGCTGCAGTCCCAGCCCCAGCCCCAGTCTCAGGGCCAGTCCTAGCCCCAGTCCCAGCCCCAGTCTCAGGGCCGTGCTGCAGTCTCATCCCCAGCCCCAGCCCCAGTCCTAGCCCCAGCCCCAGTCTCAGGGCCGTGCTGCAGTCCTAGCCCCATCCCCAGTCCTAGCCCCAGCCCCAGTCCTAGCCCCAGTCCCAGTCTCAGGGCCGTGCTGCAGTCTCATCCCCAGCCCCAGCCCCAGCCCCAGTCTCAGGGCCGTGCTGCAGTCCTAGCCCCAGCCCCAGTCCTAGCCCCAGCCCCAGTCCTAGCCCCAGTCCCCAGCCCCCAGCCCCAGTCTCAGGGCCGTGCTGCAGTCTCAGCCCCAGTCCTAGTCCCAGTCCTATACCCCAGCCCCAGTCCCAGCCCTATACCCCAGCCCCAGTCTCAGGGCCGTGCTGCAGTCTCAGCCCCAGCCCCAGTCCTAGCCCCAGCCCCAGTCCTAGCCCCAGTCCCCAGTCTCAGGGCCGTGCTGCAGTCTCAGCCCCAGCCCTAGTCCCAGTCCTATACCCCAGCCCCAGTCCCAGCCCTATACCCCAGCCCCAGTCTCAGGGCCATGCTGCAGTCTCAACCCCAGCCCCAGTCCTAGCCCCAGCCCCAGTCCTAGCCCCAGTCCTAGCCCCAGTCCCAGGGCCGTGCTGCAGTCTCAGCCCTAGTCCCAGTCCTATACCCCAGCCCCAGCCCTATACCCCAGTCCTAGCCCCAGCCCCAGCCCCAGCCCCCCAGCCCCAGTCTCAGGGCCGTGCTGCAGCCAACCATAATTGATGTTTTAACTGTGATGGAAGAAGGGAGCGGGCAGCTTTTCCCCAGAACACCCCAGTGGTCTAATTGATTAGCTGTCCGTTATCACATGAATGACTGCTGATTCAACCTGTTTTCACCCTGGATTTTAAAGGACAAAATTACCACTCACTTATTTTTGTGAAATACGATTCTTACAACAACAAAAAACGAACATTTTTGTCAAGTTACTCAGTATGATGTCACACATTCCCTCAACCAACACCGTTTCTTCCTTTGCCTGCAGCTCAAAAAGCAGAAGTCTGTTTCAATTCGCTGAAACAAGAAGGAAATGAGTTTGTGAAGAAAGGTCTGTTCCAGGAGGCTCTGAGGACGTACAGCGAATGCCTTAAGCTGAAGCCAGAGGAATGTCCCATTTACACCAACCGGTAAGGACCTGACCGTGTCTCCTTCATCCTAACAGGTACAGTAATGTACAGTGCATTCGGAAAGTTTTCAAACACCTTGACGTTTTCCACATTTGTTACGTTACAGCCTTATTCTGAAATGGATTAACTTGGTTTCCCCACCCCTCCCTCTTCAATCTGCACACAATACCCCATAATGACATCACAACACCCCGTAATGACATCATAATACCCCATAATGACATCACAATAGCCCATAATGACATCACAATAGCCCATAATGACATCACAATAGCCCATAATGACATCACAATACCCCGTAATGACATCAAAATACCCCATAATGACATCACAATACCCCATAATGACATCACAATACCCCATAATGACATCACAATACCCCATAATGACATCACATTACCCCATAATGACATCACAATACCCCATAATGTCATCACAATACCCCATAATGACATCACAATACCCCATAATGACATCACATTACCCCATAATGACATCACATTACCCCATAATGACATCACATTACCCCATAATGACATCACAATACCCCATAATGACATCACAATACCCCATAATGACAAATAATAAGACAAAATAAAACATCACGTTTCCTTCAGTATTCAGACCCTTTACTCAGTACTTTGTTGAAGCACCTTTGGCAGCGATTACAGTATTCAGACCCTTTACTCAGTACTTTGTTGAAGCACCTTTGGCAGCGATTACAGTATTCAGACCCTTTACTCAGTACTTTGTTGAAGCACCTTTGGCAGCGATTACAGCCTTGAGTCTTCTTGGGTTTGATGCTACAAGCTTGGCACACATTTTTCACTTAAGCTCTGTCAGGTTGGAAGGGGAGTGTCGCTGCACAGCTATTTTCAGGTCTCTCCAGAGATGTTCAAGTCTGGGCTCTGATGCTGCCGCAACCATGCTTCACCGTAGGGATGGTGCCAGGTTTCCTCCAGATGTGACGCTTGGCATTCAGGCCAAGGAGTTCAATCTTGGTTGCATCAGACCAGAGAATCTTGTTTCTCATGGTCTGAGAGTCCTTTAGGTGCCTTTTGGCAAACTCCAAGTGGGCTGTCATGTGCCTTTTACTGAGGAGTGGCTTCTGTCTGGCCATTCTACCGTAAAGACCTGATTGGTGGAGTGATGTAGAGATGGTTGTCCTTCTGGAAGATTCTCCCACCTCCACAGAAGAACTCTGGTGCTCTGTCAGAGTGACCATCGGGTTCTTGGTCACCTCCCTGACCAAAGCCCTTCTCCCTGATTGCTCAGTTTAGAGCGGCCAGCTCTAGGAAGAGTCTTGGTGGTTCTAAACTTCTTCCATTTAAGAATAATGGAGGCCATTTTGTTCTTGGAGACCTTCAATGCTGCAGAAATGTTTTGGTACCCTTCCCCAGATCTGTGCCTCGACACAATCCTATCTCGGAGCTCTACGGACAATTCCTTTGACCTCATGGCTTGGTTTTTACTCTGACATGCACTGTCAACTGTGGGACCTTATATAGAGAGGTGTGTACCTTTTCAAATCATGTCCTATCAATGTAATTTACCACAGGTGGAGTCCAATCAAGTTGTAGAAACATCTCAAGGTTGGTCAATGGAAACAGGATGCACCTGAGCTCAATTGAGTCTCATAGCAAAGGGTCTGAATACTGATGGACATAATGTCCAGTCTCATAGCAAAGGGTCTGAATACTGATGGACATAATGTCCAGTCTCATAGCAAAGGGTCTGAATACTGATGTACATAATGTCCAGTCTCATAGCAAAGGGTCTGAATACTGATGTACATAATGTCCAGTCTCATAGCAAAGGGTCTGAATACTGATGTACATAATGTCCAGTCTCATAGCAAAGGGTCTGAATACTGATGTACATAATGTCCAGTCTCATAGCAGAGGGTCTGAATACTGATGTACATAATGTCCAGTCTCATAGCAAAGGGTCTGAATACTGATGTACATAATGTCCAGTCTCATAGCAAAGGGTCTGAATACTGATGGACATAATGTCCAGTCTCATAGCAAAGGGTCTGAATACTGATGGACATAATGTCCAGTCTCATAGCAAAGGGTCTGAATACTGATGTACATAATGTCCAGTCTCATAGCAAAGGGTCTGAATACTGATGTACATAATGTCCAGTCTCATAGCAAAGGGTCTGAATACTGATGTACATAATGTCCAGTCTCATAGTAAAGGGTCTGAATACTGATGGACATAATGTCCAGTCTCATAGCAAAGGGTCTGAATACTGATGTGCATAATGTCCAGTCTCATAGCAAAGGGTCTGAATACTGATGTACATAATGTCCAGTCTCATAGCAAAGGGTCTGAATACTGATGTACATAATGTCCAGTCTCATAGCAAAGGGTCTGAATACTGATGGACATAATGTCCAGTCTCATAGCAAAGGGTCTGAATACTGATGGACATAATGTCCAGTCTCATAGCAAAGGGTCTGAATACTGATGTACATAATGTCCAGTCTCATAGCAAAGGGTCTGAATACTGATGTACATAATGTCCAGTCTCATAGCAAAGGGTCTGAATACTGATGTACATAATGTCCAGTCTCATAGCAAAGGGTCTGAATACTGATGGAAATAATGTCCAGTCTCATAGTAAAGGGTCTGAATACTGATGTACATAATGTCCAGTCTCATAGCAAAGGGTCTGAATACTGATGTACATAATGTCCAGTCTCATAGCAAAGGGTCTGAATACTGATGTACATAATGTCCAGTCTCATAGCAAAGGGTCTGAATACTGATGTACATAATGTCCAGTCTCATAGCAAAGGGTCTGAATACTGATGGAAATAAGGTATTTCTGTTTTTCTATGTTTCATAAATTTGCAAGAAACCTGTTTTCGCTTTGTCATTATGGGTATTGTGATGTCATTATGGGGTATTGTGATGTGATTATGGGGTATTGTGATGTGCTTATGGGGTATTGTGATGTCATTATGGGGTATTGTGATGTCATTATGGGGTATTGTGATGTCATTATGGGGTATTGTGATGTCATTATGGGGTATTGTGTGTAGATTGATGAGGAATTGTTTTTATTTGGTCAATTTTAGAATAAGGCTGTAATGTAACAACATGTGGGAAAAGGGGAAGGGTTCTGAACATTTTCCTAATGCACTGAATGTGGTGGGAACAGAACCCTGGTCTGTGTAACCAGTGGGAACAGAACCCTGGTCTGTGTAACCAGTGGGAACAGAACCCCGGTCTGTGTAACCAGTGGGAACAGAACCCAGGTATGTGTAACCAGTGGGGAACAGAACCCCGGTCTGTGTAACCAGTGGGAACCAGAACCCCGGTCTGTGTAACCGTGGGAACAGAACCCCGGTCTGTGTAACCAGTGGGAACAGAACCCCGGTCTGTGTAACCAGTGGGAACAGAACCCCGGTCTGTGTAACCAGTGGGAACAGAACCCCGGTCTGTGTAACCAGTGGGAACAGAACCCCGGTCTGTGTAACCAGTGGGAAACAGAACCCCGGTCTGTGTAACCAGTGGGAACAGAACCCTGGTCTGTGTAACCAGTGGGAACAGAACCCTGGTCTGTGTAACCAGTGGGAACAGAACCCTGGTCTGTGTAACCAGTGGGAACAGAACCCTGGTCTGTGTAACCAGTGGGAACAGAACCCTGGTCTGTGTAACCAGTGGGAACAGAACCCCGGTCTGTGTAACCAGTGGGAACAGAACCCCAGTCTGTGTAACCAGTGGGAACAGAACCCTGGTCTGTGTAATCAGTGGGAACAGAACCCTGGTCTGCTCTAACCCCAGCCAGTCGGCTCTAACCCCAGCCAGTCGGCTCTAACCCCAGCCAGTCGGCTCTAACCCCAGCCAGTCGGTTCTAACCCCAGCCAGCCTGCTCTAACCCCAGTCAGCCTGCTCTAAACCCAGTCAGCCTGCTCTAACCCCAGTCAGCCTGCTCTAACCCCAGTCAGCCTGCTCTAACCCCAGCCAGTCTGCTCTAACCCCAGCCAGCCTGCTCTAACCCCAGCCAGTCTGTTCTAACCCCAGCCAGTCGGCTCTAACCCCAGTCTGCTCTAACCCCAGTCGGCTCTAAACCCAGTCAGCTCTAACTCCAGTCGGCTCTAGCCCCAGCCAGTCTGCTCTAACCCCAGTCGGCTCTAGCCCCAGCCAGTCGGCTCTAGCCCCAGCCAGTCGTCTCTAGCCCCAGCCAGTCTGCTCTAGCCCCAGCCAGTCTGCTCTAACCCCAGTCAGTCTGCTCTAACCCCAGTCAGTCTGCTCTAACCCCAGTCAGTCTGCTCTAACCCCAGTCAGCCTGCTCTAATCCCAGTCAGTCTGCTCTAACCCCAGTCAGCCTGCTCTAACCCCAGTCAGCCTGCTCTAACCCAGCCAGTCGGCTCTAACCCCAGCCCATCTGCTCTAACCCCAGTCAATCTGCTCTAACCCCAGTCAGCCTGCTCTAACCCCAGCCAGTCGGCTCTAGCCCCAGCCAGTCTGCTCTAATCCCAGTCGGCTCTAGCCCCAGCCAGTCGGCTCTAACCCCAGCCAGTCTGCTCTAGCCCCAGTCGGCTCTAGCCACAGTCGGCTCTAACCCCAGTCAGTCTGCTCTAACCCCAGTCAGTCTGCTCTAACCCCAGCCAGTCTGCTCTAACCCCAGCCAGTCTGCTCTACCCCAGCCAGTCTGCTCTAACCCCAGCCAGTCGGCCTCTAACCCCAGCCAGTCTGCTCTAACCCCAGCCAGTCTGCTCTAACCCCAGCCAGCCTGCTCTAACCCCAGCCAGTCTGCTCTAGCCCCAGTAATCTCTAGCCCCAGTCGGCTCTAACCCCAGTCAGTCTGCTCTAACCCCAGTCAGCCTGCTCTAACCCCAGCCAGCCTGCTCTAAACCCCAGCCAGCCTGCTCTAACCCCAGTCAGCCTGCTCTAACCCCAGCCAGTCTGCTCTAACCCCAGCCAATCTGCTCTAACCCCAGTCAATCTGCTCAAACCCCAGCCAGTCGGCTCTAACCCCAGTCGGCTCTAAACCCAGTCGGCTCTAACCCCAGTCGGCTCTAACCCCAGTCGGCTCTAGCCCCAGTCTGCTCTAGCCCAGCCAGTCTGCTCTAACCCCAGTCGGCTCTAGCCCCAGCCAGTCGGCTCTAGCCCCAGCCAGTCGGCTCTAGCCCCAGCCAGTCTGCTCTAGCCCCAGCCAGTCTGCTCTAACCCCAGTCAGTCTGCTCTAACCCCAGTCAGTCTGCTCTAACCCCAGTCAGTCTGCTCTAACCCCAGTCAGCCTGCTCTAATCCCAGTCAGTCTGCTCTAAACCCCAGTCAGCCGGCTCTAACCCCAGCCAGTCGGCTCTAACCCCAGCCAATCTGCTCTAAACCCCAGTCAATCTGCTCTAACCCCAGTCAATCTGCTCTAACCCCAGTCAATCTGCTCTAACCCCAGTCAGCCTGCTCTAACCCCAGCCAGTCTGCTCTAACCCCAACCAGTCTGCTCTAACCCCAGTCGGCTCTAGCCCCAGCCAGTCGGCTCTAACCCCAGCCAGTCGGCTCTAGCCCCAGTCGGCTCTAGCCACAGTCGGCTCTAACCCCAGTCAGTCTGCTCTAACCCCAGTCAGTCTGCTCTAACCCCAGCCAGTCTGCTCTAACCCCAGCCAGTCTGCTCTAACCCCAGCCAGTCTGCTCTAACCCCAGCCAGTCTGCTCTAACCCCAGCCAGTCTGCTCTAACCCCAGCCAGCCTGCTCTAACCCCAGCCAGTCTGCTCTAGCCCCAGTCGGCTCTAGCCCCAGTCGGCTCTAACCCCAGTCAGTCTGCTCTAACCCCAGTCAGCCTGCTCTAACCCCAGCCAGTCTGCTCTAACCCCAGCCAGCCTGCTCTAATCCCAGTCAGCCTGCTCTAACCCCAGCCAGCCTGCTCTAATCCCAGTCAGCCTGCTCTAACCCCAGCCAGTCTGCTCTAACCCCAGCCAGTCGGCTCTAGCCCCAGTCAGCCTGCTCTAACCCCAGCCAGTCTGTTCTAAACCCAGTCTGCTCTAACCCCAGCCAGCCTGCTCTAACCCCAGTCATTCTGCTCTAATCCCAGTCAGCCTGCTCTAACCCCAGTCAGCCTGCTCTAACCCCAGTCAGCCTGCTCTAACCCCAGCCAGTCTGCTCTAACCCCAGCCAGTCTGCTCTAACCCCAGTCAGTCTGCTCTAATCCCAGTCAGCCTGCTCTAATCCCAGTCAGCCTGCTCTAACCCCAGTCAGCCTGCTCTAACCCCAGTCAGCCTGCTCTAACCCCAGCCAGTCTGCTCTAACCCCAGCCTGCCAAGATGTCAGTAAATCAGTCAGACTAATCAGGTGTATTGTTGCTGTGGAAATACAAACAGGAACAGCAGAGGACAGCAGGGTGTCTGCTCCTCTCTCTCTCATAGCCTAATTATAGACACAGTGTGTAACACAGAACAGGGTAGCGGAGCGTAAATTGTCCTAGAAAGACATGCAACACGGGCTCTCCTGGGATGGGAACCTGGGTCCTATTCATTAGGCACCTCTCCTCTCCTCTTCCCCTCCTCTCCTCTCCTCTCCTCTCTTCCCCTCCTCTCCTCCTCTCCTCTCCTCTCTTCCCCTCCTCTCCTCTCCTCTCCTCTCTTCCCCTCCTCCTCTCCTCTCCCCCTCTCCTCTCCTCTCCTCTCCTCCTCTCCTCTCCTCTCCTCTCCTCTCCTCTCCTCTCCTCTCCTCTCCTCTCCTCTCCTCTCCTCCTCTCCTCTCTTCCCCTCCTCCTCTCCTCTCCTCTTCCCCCTCCTCTCCTCTCTTCCCCTCCTCTCCTCTCCTCTCCTCTTCCCCTCCTCTCCTCTCTTCCCTCCTCTCCTCTCCTCTCCTCTTCCCCTCCTCTCCTCTCTTCCCCTCCTCTCCTCTCTCTTCCCCTCCTCTCCTCTCTTCCCCTCCTCTCCTCTCTTCCCCTCCTCCTCTCCTCTCCCCCTCCTCTCCTCTCTTCCCCTCCCCTCTCCTCTCCTCTCCTCTCCTCTCCTCTCCTCTCCTCTCCTCTCTTCCCCTCCTCTCCTCTCCTCTCCCCCTCCTCTCTTCTCCTCTCCTCTCTTCCCCTCCTCCTCTCTTCCCCTCCTCCTCTCCTCTCCCCCTCTCCTCTCCTCTCCTCTCCTCTCCTGTATCTCTCCTCTCCTCTCTTGTATCTCCTCTCCTCTCCTCTCCTGTATCTCCTCTCCTCTCTTGTATCTCCTCTCCTCTCTTGTATCTCCTCTCCTCTCCTCTCTTGTATCTCCTCTCCTCTCTTGTATCTCCTCTCCTCTCTTCCCCTCCTCCTCTCCTCTGCTCTCCTCTCATGTCTTCTGCTCTCCTCTGCTCTCCTCTCCTCTCCTCTCCTCTCATGTCTTCTGCTCTCCTCTCCTCTCCTCTCCTCTCCTCTCCTCTCCTCTCCTCTCCTCTCCTCTCCTTTCTTGTATCTCTCCTCTCCTCTCTTGTATCTCTCCTCTCCTCTCTTGTATCTCTCCTCTCCTCTCTTGTATCTCCTCTCCTCTCCTGTATCTCCTCTCCTCTCTTGTATCTCCTCTCCTCTCTTGTATCTCCTCTCCTCTCTTGTATCTCCTCTCCTCTCTTGTATCTCCTCTCCTCTCCTGTATCTCCTCTCCTGTATCTCCTCTCCTCTCTTCCCCTCCTCCTCTCCTCTCCTCTCTTGTATCTCCTCTCCTCTCTTGTATCTCCTCTCCTCTCCTGTATCTCCTCTCCTGTATCTCCTCTCCTCTCTTCTTCCCCTCCTCTCCTCTCATGTCTTCTCCTCTCCTCTCCTCTCCTCTCATGTCTTCTCCTCTCCTCTCCTCTCCTCTCCTCTCCTCTCCTCTCCTCTCCTCTCCTCTCCTCTCCTCTTCTCTCATGTCTTCTCCTCTCCTCTGCTCTTCTCTCATGTCTTCTCCTCTCCTCTGCTCTCCTCTCATGTCTTCTCCTCTCCTCTCCTCTGCTCTCCTCTCATGTCTTCTCCTCTGCTCTCCTCTCATGTCTTCTCCTCTCCTCTCCTCTGCTCTCCTCTCATGTCTTCTCCTCTCCTCTGCTCTCCTCTCATGTCTTCTCCTCTCCTCTGCTCTCCTCTCATGTCTTCTCCTCTCCTCTCATGTCTTCTCCTCTC